>NW_021521052.1:468860-509784 GCF_001605985.2 Dendrobium catenatum | reverse complement strand
AATATTTTAAAAATAAAAAGTTTTATTTTAAAATATTTTAAATAATTATACACTTTTTTTAGATATTTTAATTAATACTAATATGAGATATTTGATATAATTTAAATGATTTTAAGTATTTAATAATTTTTTTGACTTGAATAATTTTCAAAAATCAAAAACTTTTTTTTTAAAAAAATATTTTCATATTATTAAGGAATTTTCTAAAATTATTTTGAAATTAACTTGATTTTTTAAAAAAATTCTAAAATTGAGCTAATATTTAATATGAAAATTAGTTATGAAATTATATATATTAACTATTGAGTGCCTTGTTTGTATCTTGAAATTTTAAATATGGAATGAGTTTATATGAATAGAATTTATGGGCAAGGACTAGTGAATGGTTGTATTCCAACTATTCACTAAACAAAGCTTTATGTATGTTAATTGCCTTCAACTCTTGCATGTATAGGATGCACACACATGCACTTTGCCTGGGCTCTTCCAGTTTTAAGAAAATGAGAGTGGTTATGTATGTCTTTATATGTATGTCAAGGGTTTAACTACATTTATATTAAGACATTTTTTTAAGCGCCTTAAAAAATACCTATTATGGCATTTTAGTATTCGCACGTTCGAGAGGTCCTGATCATGCGATTTCAGTTCCCGCGCCCGCTTAGTATTATTTCATCTTCCTGAAACTGTCTCTTCGTATTCCTTCAAACCCTTGCGGACTGTGTGCTCTGCCTCCATATCGCGTATGCCGACTGCTACGCGCATCAGGTAAATCATCGATCTCTTGCGAAGCCTTTTCATTTGTGCGCGCTCTCTGCCTTGATCTTCCTTCAAATGAGTGCCCACGCCTCTTTTGGTATTATTTCATATTGCTGAAACCGATCTCTTTAGGATCGTATTCCTAAAAACGTTGCGGACTGGCGCTCTCAGCCTCGATCGCGTCTGCCGACTGCTGCATCGGTAAATCTTCTCTTGCGAAGCCTTTTAATTTGTGTGCGCTCTCTACCGAATGCCGAATGCCAAATGTTTAGGTTTAATAAAATTTTCTTGTTTCTTCATTTGATTATTTAGGCTTCCTGAGATTCCTAAATTGCAATTTCTGAACGGTGGACCGCCGGAATTGTGAACTTCTACTGTTTTGTATATTGCCAAAGGTAAATCTTATGGCCTTATAATCTTATATGCCGCTGATCTTGAAACGCTTTTATTCACTAGCTATATTGCTTTGAATGTCGAATGCCACTCTTTATGGTTCAAAAAAAATTCTTCTCTTTTGATTTCAAGGGTTTTTGAGATTCTCACAATTTATGAACAATCGATTGAAAACCGACTGTTTGTACAGTGCTGAAAGATAAATATTCCGCTCATCTTGATCATCACTAGGTATAAATAAGATATACATTAAGACATGCTTCCTTAATTTTTTAGCCCCTGGTGGGTCTAAATGGAAATCATATAATGTAAGGGTTGTAAAAGCTTTTGCTTTACCATATGAGACATTACAACTTTATTATTTATATAACTTCTTTTAATTTTAAGTTCTCTTTCTGAATCATTAATGACTAACCAGTAGACATCTTCTTACATTTTTCAATTGAAACCTCATTGTGGACTTCTTCTTTAAGAACTATTAGATCAACTTGAATGTGAATCTGCAATCCTTCAGATATATGAGTAGATCAATGTGAAGGTTAATTTAAAATTTTCTTAGAAGATCAATATAAAGATATATCCTAATTAATATGACTCATGATTGTTAGATTTTGAATAACATGTTCAACTAATAAGAAATCAATTACATGTTTGAGCATGAAAAACTTAATGGAATTATGAATAGAATTTGTTGTTGACTGATGTTTATGAGCAGGGAGAAATTCGTCCTTCAACTATTTTTGTTCTTATTACTAATGTTATTCTTCATGATCCTTTTATTGTGATGTTCAAGGTTCATGAATATGTTCGAATTGCAGCAATGCCCACTCTAGTAACTATGGTGGCTATATTGTTGATGAGGATGGTTTTACTAAGGTTGGGAAAAAGAAAAATAAGAATTATAAGAATGTACCTAAACCTACTCCTCGTTCTATCAGTGCTCAAATAATTTTGAACTCTCTTAATAGTTAAGGCTCTTATGTAAAATGTGATGGGGTGTGGGGTGTTCTAATTCTAGAATGAGGGTTAAGAATCTTTCTAGGGTGCATAGTATTGATGTTCTTACTTTATTAGAACATTTAAATTCTTTATCTAAACTAAGTTCTTCTTGTAAGTTCCTTTTTTATGATGGGTTTTTTGCTAAATATTCCAACAAGATTTATAAAATATGGAATGAACCTATGAGTATCAACATTATTCATGATTTCCACCATGTGATTCATACTCAAGTTATTGTTTCTCATCTTAAGTTTTTTTGTTCCTCTATTTATGCTGCTTTTTATGTTTTGCTAGAGAAATCCTTTGGAGTTAGTTGATTTTACTATTTCTTCTAACTCTCATTAATTATTTATGGGGAGTGTTATACATATTTTATAGTGTAGATTTCCTCTTACTTTGACAATCGGCTGCTACCAACTTTACTACCTACCATACAAGGAGTACATTATCCCATGAACCTTAATGTGTGGCCATCTTTAATGGAGGAAAAAGAAAAATATATAAGATTTGGGTTGATATTTGAGAAATTTCTTTCCAATGCTTTTTTTATGTATAAATGTTCCAGTATTTTCTTCAATATCGTTTTAGCTTGGGGATGTGCTGTCCAGCTGTGGGTGATACAATACTAGGTTACATTTAATTTGCTTCAGATTTATGCAAAAAGATTGGGAAGTAAATCAACCGTATTTGAAACAGAACACTAAAAGGCACAAAGATATTAACATTTTACTTAAAAACTTTCATTCCCCCGAAAGTATATGGAAATGTTCCGTTTGTTTCATGCTATGCTTTTACGTTAGCATTGGCCTCTTTATTGATTATGCTTTGTTTTTATATTTGAAACCATTGGGCGGTTAAGGTTTTTGTGGTTGATGCTCTTCATTCTACATTTAATTGCTTCTACATTTTTTGTGTTAGTTTTAAGCTGCATTCGATATTTGGTTTTTATATTGCTTTATAGGTAGTAACTCCAATTTTTTAGCTCTGTTATTGCCTTGAGCTAAACTATTATCTTGATTGTTCTTGCCTAGGTAGACGGATGAAATTCGATTCACACAAATAATATTAATGAGGCTTTTCGTATTTTATTTTTTATTTTCATCATCTGATGGCACATCTCAATGACATTCTGATGACCCTATTAGGAGAATAGGTGTATTAGATTTGGTTTATATTAAGAAAGACAGAGGCAAAGTTTTTTAGAAATAATATTTTGTATTAAATTTAAATGAGAAATTGACTCTTAACATGACACAATATAGAAAAAAGAAAAAGTTACCAACACACGCTCTAAAAATATAAATAGTAGATTATGCCGATTATGCTATAAAGATACTAACTTAAGTGCCCATTGTGGACTTTAACACCATCTCTAATTCCTTTGAGGGGATTGGTGGTAGACCACCTAAACCCCATGCTATGAAAGATTTCAAAAAAATGATTTTGGATTATAATTTACAAGATATTGTTTTTTCATGTAGTGCTTTTTACTTGGAACAACTCTAACACGTGGAAAAGACTTAATATAGTTCTATTAAATGATAATTGAATTTTTTATTTTCATCTAACCCATGTTGATCATTTCAGCATAATGCACTCTCATCATTCTTTACTGTTGCTTAGTATTACTTTTCAAAAGTGCTTGGAATCTTCTTCCTTTTGGTTTCAAAATATGTGTCTTTGCATGATTTATTTATGAAATTGTTGAACATAATGAGTAGTGTCCTCTAGCCCATAATGATAACATTGGAATTTATCATAATCAATTTATTAAAATGATACTTTCCATGTCAAGTCTATTTTACTCAAAGAAAGTAACATGGAGCCAAAAGAAAGGTAAATCATGAACAAGTCCCAATCTCTTATATTGCAAGTTAAATTTTTTATTAAAGTTCTACCAATATATAAAAAGACTTTGTTAAATAGAAATTGTAATGTATCATTTAAAGTATACTAAAAAAATTTTATATGTAGTCACATATGTAGTTTCATCAATCTCATTAAACAATGTAATTTCTTGTTTTTTTTATAGTGGCATTTCTGCGGTATTTTTTTTGTTCGTTTTGTTATTAGATTTTTGCACCAATAAATCAATTAATAGAATATAAAAATTACATCGCATTTCATTCATTCAAGTCATTCCATTTAGAGCCTTCATGTTTGAAAATTGCAAGAAGCTAAAGAGGTAAATTGCAATATAATTTCACCTGAAACACAAGAACTCCATCAAAACCTCTTGAACGATATGCAAATTTCAACAAATCAATTAATGGATGCTTCTTTTCCATAATCGGATGTTTCTTTTCCATTGATTATTTTTTCTTTGGGCTTTGTGAGGTGTGTGGTTTCTTTTTTTACCTTGTACTTAATTTGGTGCTATGTGTGTATCTTTGACTTAATCACTTGTTTATTTGTAATGCAAATCAAAGAATATACTCATGGTTTCTAATATTCATTTCTTCTTTGCTATATGAAGGTTCTAATATGGAAATGGATAGAAGTTGGATGTATTGTTCGAGGAATAATATGGTTTTTAAAGAAGGAGTTAAAAACTTTCTAATTTTTGCATTCAATAATGGAAGTTCAAGTGGAACGATACTATGCCCATGCAGAGATTGTGGAAATGGCATTTGTAGGACAAGAGATGATGTTGAAGCTCATTTGCTTTGGAGAGGATTCAAAACTGGATATTACCATTGGACTGCTCATGGGGAAATTTCAATTAAAAATGACATTGGATCCCATTCTCTCATTGCTGATGATGTTAATGATGACATGTAAGGGCTATTAAATGATGCATTTAGGTTTGAAAGTAATATTGCAGATGAACGAGAAGAAATTAATAAACCAAATGCATATGCTGCAAAGTTTTACAAGTTGATAAGTGACTCACAACAAGCATTATTTCCCGGATGTAAAAGGTTTTCAAAACTTGATATTCTTGTTAGGCTACTTCAGCTTAAATGCCTTGGTAATTGGAGTCAGAAATCATTTACTATGTTGCTTGATTTGTTAAGGGAAGCAATTGAAGATATTCGTCTACAAAAGTCTTATTACGAGACCAAGAAGATAATTCAAGATTTGGGCTTGAGTTATAAAAAATATGATGCATGTCATAATGATTGCATTTTATATTGGGATCCTCATGAATTTAAGAATGAATGTGATATTTGTAATGAGTCAAGATGGGTTGTAGAAGATAGCACTTCAAAAGATTTATCAAGTAAAAAAAATAAAAAGGTGGCAGGAAAAGTCATGTGGCACTTCCCATTAACATCAAGATTGCAGAGATTATTCATGTCATCTAAGACTGCATCATATATGACACTCCAGCTTGGCAGCACTTAGACTACCAAGATACAAATTTTGTTGCAGATCCTAGAAATGTACGATTGGGTTTAGCTTCAGATGAATTTAATCCATTTGGGACAATGACTTCAACTCACAGTACTTGGCCTGTTGTATTGATGTCATATAATTTGCCACCTAACCTGTGTATGAAATCACAATACATGATGCTTTCTTTGCTTATTCCTGGGCCAACTCAACCTGGAAATGATATTGATGTTTATTTACAACCACTTGTGGCTGAGTTAAAAGAGTTATGGGAAATTGGTGTGCATACTTACGATGCATGTTCTAAGGAGAATTTTCAAATGCGAGCTGCATTATTATGGACTATAAATGATTTTCCATGTTATGCTAACTTATCAGGTTATAGCACAAAAGGGAAGTTTGCATGCCCTATTTGTCAGGAGAGTACATATTCTGAGTGGTTACATTTCAGTCATAAAAGATGTTATATGGGACATCGGAGGTTCTTAGATCACGATCATCCTGACAGAAAAATAGTCGATCTTTTAATGGTTGTGAAGAACATGGGACAATACCAACACCAATTAATGGATCCAAAATTATTGATATGTTAAGAAGTATAAATGTGAAGTTTGGAAAGAAAACACCAGCTAATTCTAATTTTCCTTCTAATTGGAAGAAGTTTAGTATATTTTTCAAGTTGCCGTATTGGGAAAAAAATCTTTTACGCCATAACTTAGATGTTATGCATATTGAAAAGAATGTATGTGATAAGATTTTGGGTACGTTGTTGGATCTTGATGGGAAGACAAAAGATCATTTGAATGCACATAAAGACTTGAAAAAAATGGGAATACACCCTACATTGCACCCTACTTGTACTTCATCTATACATACTTATTTACCTGCAGCATGCTTTACAATGAATTAAAAAGAAAAAGAAATTTTCTATAAAGTCTTGAAAATATTAAAGTGCATGATAGATATGCATCTAATATTTCAAGATGAGTGCAACTGAAACCATTGAAAATATTTGGATTAAAGAGCCATGATCATCATATAATAATGCAACAATTACTTCCATTATGCTTAAGACGAGTCTTGCCTAAGTCAGTTCGCTCTCCTTTAATTCGTCTAAGTCATTTTTTTCAAGGCTTATGCTCTAAAGTTCTTCTCACAATTGAGCTTCTTAGATTGGAAAAAAAAATCGCAATTACACTTTGCCATCTTGAAAAGATATTTCCTCCAGTTTTTTTTTGATATTATGGTGCATTTGACAATTCACTTGGGCTCCGAGGCAAGGATTGGATGTCCTATATATTATCGTTGGATGTATCCTATTGAGAGGTTAGTAATTATTTCATGTATTATTATTTCTTTTATCATATCTAACTTTAATAAAAAATTTATATCATTTATGAAATAATTTTTTCAGATTTTTGGGCAAGTTAAAGTCATATGTTCGAAATAGAAGTCGTCCAGAGGGATCAATTGCAGAAGGCTATATTGTAGAGGAATGTTTAACATTTTGCTCTTTATATTTTTCTGAGCATGTGAAAACAAGGCATAATCAACTTGGAAGAAATGAGTTGGACGAAAATATTTTGAATGAAGGACTTAATATCTTTAATACAAATGATCGGGCACTTGGAAAAAGAGAGGTCAAGATCTTCAATGATGACACACTCATAAAAGCACATTGATATGCCCTTTTCAATTGTGAGGAAATAGAGCCATATGTTAGGTAAAAAAATAGTTGAAGAATACATATTTTCTTTTTTTATGTAATAATAATAATTATTATATTCTTATAAAATTTATGATTATATACAGTGAACATTACACTACAGTTAAAGAAATGATAAGACAAAAAAGGTCTCGCTATGGAGAGCATGAGCTAAAAAAGTGCACAATGAAGATTTCATTTCTTGGTTTACTAATAAGGTTAGTGTTATAATGCTAATGTAATTTACATAAGAATTTTAACTGATTACATCTACTTTATTTTAATAGATTGCTTCAATTGATCCATTGAAGGATGATACTATTTCTACTGATTTGAGGCGCTTAGCTAGAGGTCCTTCAAATGTTGTCACTCTATACAAGAAATACCTTATAAATGGTTTTATATTTCATGTTGTAGATTTGATGAAAAAAAGAAAAACTCAAAATTGTGGAGTGATGGTTAAAGCTCTAACTTCAAGCTTTCCAGGCATCAAAGATAAGAATCCTATTTCAAGTAACTTGACATACTATGGGATCTTAAAAAATATAATTGAATTGGACTACACAGCAGAGCGAAGTGTTGTTTTATTTGAATGTGATTGGATTTCTAAAGGAAAAAGACTGAAGGAGGACGAGGATGGCTTCATCTTGACTAATTTCAATAAAATTAAACGACATCAAGAACCTTTTGTGCTTGCTTCTCAAGTTCAACAAGTTTTTTATGTGGAAGATCCTATTGATCATACATTGTACATTGTTGTTACAACATCACCAAGAAATGATATTAATAACATTCACATAGACACGGATGTTGATGCCTACTTGCAAAGTGAGACTTCTACTCAACAGTATTTTATTGATGATGAAGTTCAATGGATTAGAGATGAAGTTGATGGCATACTACTAGAGTAATTTATTTGTGTATTGTTTATATTGTAATGTTGACCGGTGATAAACAAAATACTGCCATACAGATTGCTCTTTCATGCAACTTTATTTCTTCAGGTTATTCCGAGTATTTCATGTCACTCACAATTAAAAATTCTTCACTATTATCATCAAAATTATATAATCTCATCATCTTTTGTTACTTGCATTCTCATGATGTTCACATTCATACGAATCATCATAATTATAACTGTTATTGTTTTTATATTTGAATTCTATGACAGCATTTATGCATAATCGCAACTACCTTTGACTTAATCTCTTTTAATTTTTATTGTCGATGTCTCATTCATATTTGCTTAGGAAAATCCCATTTCATTAGAACAAAAGAAAATAGTACAGATTACCATGAGCGAATTATCACCAAAAGACAAAGGATAGTATTGAATCCCTCAAATTACACACGATAGAAAATAAATGAAGTAGGCTTCTCTAGCAGTTGGAAATCAGAAAACTGCATTTTGACGGTATAAATTTCTAGTTTGAAAATACAAAAATATGCAAGTTAGATAATATCAAAACAAATTGCTTTCTCATCTCTACTTTTACTAGAGAAGAATCTATTTTTTTCCTTTATTCAATGCTTTGGCATTTCTAGATCACCGCCACTGCCTTCGACTACATTACTTTTAAGTTTATTATCAACATCTCATCCAAAATTCTTATGAAAATCCCTTCTCCCAAAAACAAAAGAAAATGGTATAGATTAAAAATAGCTAACATCAGTGAATTTTCACAGAAAACAAAGGACATAATTATACACAGTTTAAACTGACAAGACTTCTCTAATCGGAAGTGTTGAAAATGCAAAAAATATGTTTGCGATATGATATCAAACTATAGTGCCTTCTGGTTTGAGGTTTCATTAGACGACAATCTATTATATCTTTTATTCCAAATTATCCAAAGAGAGACAAAAAAAGTCGTGTCCCAGAGATTGATAAAGTTGTTTTAGAATGTTTGTCCTGAAGAAGGATAGAATATAGCTTTAATGCTTCATGCTGCATTTTGGATGCCAAACAACCTGTAAAGCCTATTCTAGAATTATACTTAAAGGTTGCATTTAGTTTTTATGTAGTGAACCTTACATTTTTTTTGAATATATTACATACTTTATTTTTGTCCATAGATTATGTGAGCAACATGGGTGATAAATTGCATTATTTATCTTCTATTAGACTCTACTCACATATATGTTTTATAATGATTTTTAAGAAATGGCACCACATACCAGAACACATGTTAGAAATACAGGATGTAGAGAACAAACTGAAGTTGAAATAGATGTTCCAACAAATACCATCGAAAATTATGTTGCAGGTATGCCTCTTATTTAAGATATTATCAAAACTTTATATGCTTATTTTACATTTACATTTATCTTACTTACAAGACTTTAATTTCAACATATTTTTTTCATAGTAGGTACAAGCAATGAGGAGCAAAAACGAAAAAAGAGGTCCAACATATATGTGTAGTATTTGGGGATATCATGCTACCCAACATGGTGGAGAACGACTTGTTAATTTTAACAAGTATGGTCAACCTATTGGACAAAATAAATCATTATTTGTTGAGTTTTTAGGAACTATTGCTCGGAATGGGAAATATGCACCTATTGACATCGAAGTTGAGATCAAATGCCAAAGTCTTTAAAAAAAATATGTTAGAAGTTATTCAAGTATTTATCTTCATAATATATCTACTTGTTTTATTTGATTTTAGTTACATTCATAAAATAACAAAATTCTTTGGATTTAACAATAAATATTTTCTTTTTTTTAGGAGAAATTTGAGATTACTCGTGGTAGTGATGTATGGGTTCTTCAATCAATTGGGAAGAAATGGAGGAATTGGAAAGCAGACATTAAATCTCGATATTATGATCCAAATATGACTACAGAATTACAACTATGTAATGTGCCAAAAAGGATACTCAAAGATCAATGGAAAAATCTTCTTTCCTATTGGAATTCAGAAGAATCAAAGGTATATTATCATAACTTGTAAATTTTAAAGAGTTATTCATAGCATATTTTTTTATTAATTCACATTTGTGTTTAGTGTATAAGTGAACGAAATAAAAAGAGTTGGTAAAAAAATAGTTTGATGCACATAACTGGAAAAAGGAGTTTCGGTCAAGTGCGTTAAGATCAGGTAAATTTTATATGTATATACATGTTTCTGTCAGTGTGTGTTATACTTAAATTTTGAAGTCAATTATTCTTTTAATTTAATTAACTTTTATATTTTTATTAATTTTTTTAGGAGAAAAGCATAGGTCACTCACCAACAAGAGTTGAAATGTTTGAAAGGTGTTACACAAAAGAAGGAATTACTAATAATATTGATGCTTATGAAGCTTTGGTAAGTACTTATAATAAAATATTTCATAAATTAATTATAAAATATACAAAAATGTACATGAAATAGTTAATATTCATTATATTTAGGAAAAAATGAAGGAAATAAGAAGTCAAACATCTCAAACAGAAGATGTTGGAAGAGATGATATTTTCTCAAAGGTTCTTGGAAATGACAAGGTCGGAAGAGTTCGCATGTATGGATTTGGTGTAACTCTTTATGTTGCATGGGGAGAAATCCCAAATCGAAGTAGCACTTATCGATTAATAGAAGGTTTCAAGGAAGCATTTGAAAAAATGGAAAAACAAGTTCAAGAACAAGGTGAGGTAATTGCTAAAATGAAGTTGGATATGCAAAGTACACAGCATGCTACTAATAGCACCTCATTAAGAGCTACTCAATATTCTCAAAATGGTGATGTACACTCTTTCAATGATAGTGCTCATATTCAAGTAAGCAAACTATTTACTTATGAACTTATAGAGCCATATTTAAATCTTTCAAATGATCTTTCAAATGTTATTACAAATTTTAGTTAGGTCTTATAAACTTCTTATGTATAGGTTGGAACTAAAGTTGCAGTCAAAAGTGTTCTTGATTCTACTAAAACTATGGCAATTGGATATGTTCAAAGTATGGATCCTACACATATGGTTGGTAACTATCCATTAGGTCCTAATTGGTGTTCAGTTCATATATGGACATGCAATTTGAACTTATGTTGCCTGGCCTCAAGCTTTAGTAAGTATTTTTTTTTTAATTTTAATTTTTAATTAATAATCAATGATTAACTTATTATTTATATGTAATTAATTTTATGTATTCAATTGTTTTGTGTGTGAAGAGAGACTAATATACACCAAGAAGTATTTTCTGATGAGTTTATCTTGATTTGAGTATTCTTACATTATACTGATTAATAAATTTGTTATTATTATATAGTTGATAGAATTTGTTTTATATAGTTTACTCTCCTTCTTCATTAGCATATTCTTTTGGCATATTTATACAGTTACTGGCTTTAATAGAAAATATCTTAGCGGGTGTCATTTATTCGGGGTCACCGGGTCGGGTTCGGGTCAAACCCAAAATGCCCGCACTGTTCGGGTTCGGTCGACCCGATCCGTTTTTTACAAACGGGGTCAATTCCTGGACCCAACCCGACCCGCTTCAGGTTCGGGTCGGGTTTGGTCAATCCCGAACCCGCTTGTTTCAAACCTGGCAAAGCCACGTGGGGGTTAAAAGGCGGGCTGCGACTGGGGGAGCGGGGACGGACCCTTAGGGACTGGTTGGGTATGGCGGACGGGTGACCAGGCGATCGCGGGGCTGTGCGTGAACGTGACGCGGGGCGACGCGGAGCTAACGCGATGCGGGTGCTTGGTGCCACGCGTGTGCGGGCCGTGCACGGCGGGCGGGGCTTGACGAGGGGCGGGATGTGCGGACGCGGAGGTTGAACTGCAGGGCGGTGCGCGGGCGAGTGAGCCAGGTGGCTGACGCGGGGCAGGGCTGCGGGTCGACGCGGTGATCTGCTCCGGGTTCAAATCCGGGTTCATTTCCGGGTTTCCGGTCAACCGAACCGACGCCGGTTTTACAAACGGGTCAATTTTTCAGACCCGAACCCGACCCGTTTCGGATTCGGGTCAACCCTAACCCGAAATTTTTGGGTCGGGTTTGGGTCGGGTTTTCGGGTCGGGTCCATTATTGACAGCTCTAGAAATATCTATGATAGAGGTTTTCACAATTAGATCGACTAGTGTGGTGATTGTAGAAAATCTATCATCTAACTTATCTATAATATCACAGCAGTTTTCAAAAGCTCTTCTTTGCCCACAACAAATTTTCAATAAATTTAACGAGTGTATGCAGCTGTCCCATTCCAACTGTCAAATACACTATCCAGGATCCTCTGTTTTTCTTATATGCGTTGTTTGAAAAATGTAAGGAGAACTTAAGCTATAGTTTTTTCTATGCCAATTTTGTATGCTATAAGCTAGTTTCCCCTACAATTATAGGGGATTTGACCTGAGATGTGCAGGTGTTCTTCTCCTAACTAATTGTTTTTTATAAGTATTTCCTGGAGGGAATGTATCTGAATTTATTAGTGTCAAGGAACCTAGTGATTTTTCTACAGACCTTTCCTTTGCTTTCTCCCATATTTGTTGCTCTTAGAGTTTAACCTAGTGTTTTTCTCCTAGATACAATTCTTGTTTGCTGAAATTATAATGCTGACAGGTTCAACATTGTTCCTTGTTTTGCTTTACCTGTTCTTCACAATGATTGTCATTTCTGGCTATGATGTATTGATTAAAAACATTATTGTTTGCTGTTGAGTTCTGGCCACATTTGTTACTCTTTAGTTAAATTCTGAGCTGAAGCATTCTACTTCAAAAATGCGAGGAAATAATGTGTTCAATAGACACAATGAAAGCTATTGTTTGAACATTGGGATTTTGGTATTGGAATGTTAGATTTTTGCATTATGGTTCATCATGAGAATTTGTGAGACAGCTAAATTTTGGGCTCACTTTGATTGTAACAGGGATATTGAGGAATGTAAAAATTCATTATTTTGTTTCATTTTTCACTCAAATTTGTGTGTGCTTTTAAGATTCAAATTCCTCGAGTACGATACAAGTGCTGATTTATAACTTCCAGAAAGGTTTCTCATTGTACCATGCTATTAGTTTGGCATGAACATTTGGATTTAAAATAATCCTGTTTCACCTGGATGGAATTTAAGTCCCTGGTGCAAGCTTTGTTATACTAAGGAGATTTCTCTGTTGGAGTTTTTGTATTGCGGTTGTGGCTGATTTCTTGGATTTTGTCACTGTTTCCTTTTTAGCTCCATGGTTTCCTTTATTTATGAAGCCTGTGGTTCTTCTATTGCAAAGGCTCAGTTTAATGTCTTTAACTAGACAATGATGAAAGTTGTTATTATTGATCCATTCCCTATGAGGGCCATTTCTGCAACCAGCTTTCATGGAAGGCAGTTTTTCTGCAACCTGACTTCTAGGAAGGCAGTATCGACAACTTTGAGAAATTTTATCTGATGTGCAATTTGGTTTGGTATTTAGTTTGCATATTTTGCATTTTGAATCTAGCTTAGTTGGTTTTCCTTATTACTTTTTTCACCTATGATTGTACAGTAGCACTTGTGCCGAGTTAAGTTTCGTTAAACTGTTTAGTTGTTGTGAGATATTGTGATTGATTCCTTAGAACGCAGACCATGCTTTAAGTTTTTTTGAAACAGTAGAAAATATACAGTCTTAATGAGAAGAAACCTGCACAGGAAAGTTAAAGAAAAAGGAAGAAGATGAACAGTAAAATGATATTGAAAAGGCTTATCTCGATTATCCTTCCAGTGGGCTTTTATAAGCCAATGAGACATCATTACAGACCGTTATGCTCAGTAAGGTGGAGCAGACAGCAGGTCTGGGCGAATAAGTGGTTTTTGGGCTTTAGCCATGTGACTTTTTTGTTTCATCATTAGATTTACATGCCCCCTCAAAATTGAGCATCTAGAGAGCTGATGCTTAATTTGTTGCGCAGAGTGATGAACCGAGTGACCGAAAGTGGCTTGGTAAGAATGTCAGCAAGCTGTTCATCGGACGGAATGTGAGAGACTGCCACGGTTTGTTTTTGAAGATGATCACGGATGAAGTGGTGATCAATTTCGATGTGCTTCGTCCGAGCATGGAAAACTGGATTGTGAGCAAGAGCTAGCGCCGATAGATTATCACAGAACATCATGGTAGGTGATGTGAGACTGATTTGGAAGTCCGAGAGCAAGCGTCGTAGCCAAATCACGTTGGATAGAGCTGAAGACAGGGCTCTGTATTCAGCTTCTGTGGAAGACTTAGCCACTGTAGTTTGTTTCTTCACACTCCAGGAGACAAGGTTGGAGCCGAGGAAGGTGCAGAAGCTAGAGATGGATTTCATGTCTGTTGTGTTAGCTGCCCAATCAGCATCGTAGTAAGTGGTGAGTTCAAGTGGACCGGAAGTGATGGGAAGCCCAAGGTGTTGAGTACCCTTGATGTATTGTATTAAGCGTTTGAGCTTCAGGAAATCAGTGAAGGTAAGATTGTGCATTGATTGGCAGATCACATTAGCCGCAAATGACAGATCAGGTCGAGTAATAGTAAGGTAATGCAAGGAACTAGCAAGTTGTCGGTATAGTTTGGGATTGTCAAATGGTTGCAAATTTGAAGCTGCAGAAGAGCCAGAGGCTGTAATTGGAGTGCTTGCAGGTTTGCAGTCTTGAAAACCCGAGGCTAGAAGAATGTCCCTTGCATAGTGGGATTGGTGAAGGAAAGCTCCAGTCTTGGTGTAAGCAATCTGTATCCCAAGGAAGAGATTCGCTTGACCCATTTGTCTGAGATCGAATGTATCACGTATATCTTGGAGTAGAGTATTGATGGTGGTCATATGATTGCCAGTCAGCAAGAGGTCATCAACATAGATGATGATGTATAACTGTGTTGTACCATGATTGTAAACCATCATAGAGGGATTAGCATGACTGAAACAAAACCCGAACTGAACCAGAAAACCGGTCAGTTTGTGAAACCATTGGCGAGGGGCTTGTTTAAGGCCATAGATAGCCTTGTTGAGTTTGCAAACGTGGTTGGGTCGATTTGGGTCTATGAATCCTGGCAGTTGCAGCATGTAAACGTCTTCCTTGAGGTCCCCGTGAAGAAAGGCGTTGTTCACATCGAACTGAAGTAGTGGCCAATGACATTGAAGAGCTATGATTAGTAAGATTTGGATTGTGGGCATTTTGGCAACAGGACTAAATGTGTCCCGGTAGTTGATGCCATATTGTTGAGTGTAGCCTTGAGCTACAAGCCGGGCTTTATACCGATCAAGAGTGCCGTCTGGTTTGTTTTTGGTCTTATATGTCCACTGACATCCAAGGATGGGAGCTTTGGGGGGAGGTGGAGTGAGGGACCATGTATTTTGTTTGTGGAGAGCCTCTATTTCCAGCGACATTGCAGCTCTCCAATGTGGAGAGGTAGATGCAATCTTGTAGGTAGACGGGGTGGAGGAGATATCTTCAACTGCAAGGAGATCGTAAATTTTCTTGGGCTTTGAATGACCCGTTTTGGATCTGGTCTCCATATGATGGGTGGTTATGGGTTGGACAGGAGGGTCGGGAAGAAGAGTGTGAGGAATAGAAGGAGTAGCTGAGGGGGAGGATGTGTTGGGGAGTGGGGAGGTTGGAATAGGTAACTGGTTAGGAGATGATTGAGGTAATGTAGGTGAGGTGTGTTAGACGTGGGGATGAGAAGTGATGGAGGAATGTTTGTAGTGGTTGTCTTAGGAGAAGAGTTTAATGGAGATTCAGGAGAAGAGAAATGTTGTTCATGGAATTTGACGTGTCTAGATATGTAGAGTTTGTTGGTAGGTTGGTGAAAGCACCGATAGCCCTTGTGAGAGGGAGAATAACCCAGGAAAATGCAAGGAAGAGAGCGTGGAGCGAGTTTGTGAGGGGAATATGGTTGAAGCCAGGGAAAGCAGATGCAGCCGAAGGGTTTTAAATGGTCATAATTAGGAGATCGACCATGAAGAAGAGTGAAAGGAATTTTAGAGTTAAGTGCTGAAGTGGGTAGTCTATTAATTATATAATTGGACGTTTGAAGAGCTTCGGCCCATAAACGGAAGGGAAGGTGAGCAGCGTGCAGAAGTGTACGTGTAGTTTCAACGAGGTGCCTGTGTTTACGCTCGGAGACACCATTTTGCTGTGGGGTATGAGGGCAGCTGAATTGGTGGGAGATCCCGTGAGTGAGGAGCAGGTTTTTGAAAGCATGACTGGTATATTCTCCTCCGACGTCGGATCTGAAGGTTTTGATGGTGGAATTAAATTGAGTTTTGATCATTTGTAGGAACTGTAGAAATTTTGTTATGGTTTCATTTTTAGAGTGCATTAAATAAATCCAACAGAAGCGAGTAGCATCATCAATGAAGACCACATAAAACCGAAAACCATTAATGGATGGAATCGGGGAGGGACCCCAAACATCAGAGTGTATTAATATAAAGGGTGTAGTTACATGATAAGCATTCCTAGGAAAGTTGAGACGATGGCTTTTAGCCACATTACAAGACGTGCAGACAAAACTAAAAGAACTATTTGTAAGTGCTGGAATGTTTTTGGAAAGAGCTGCCATCGCACGAGGATGAGCATGACCCAAGCGAGTGTGCCAGAGAAGAACGGATGTAGGTGTCGTGTGAAGAGCAGAGGATGTTGTAGTAGCGGATGTTTGAAGCGGGTAGATGCCGTTGCGGTTAAGGCCATGATGGAGAGTTGTATTGTCCTGAAGGTCCTTGATAACATAGCGACCGGGATCAAATGAAATAGAGCAATGATTGTCATATACGAGTTGAGAAATTGAGAGCAGATTGTGTGAAAGAGATGGAACATGGAGGAGGTTCGAGAGTTTGAGCTTACGGTTGGTGTCGGGTAGAGGAATAAGACCAGTGCCGCTGTTCTGTATTGGCAAGGACGAGCCACTCGCAGTTGATATGGTATCTCCTCCATGGTAGGATGCTGGCTGTTGGATATTGACAATGTCAGGGGTAAGGTGAGTGGAGGCCCCGGAGTCCAGTATCCAGTCAGTAGTGTTTGGAGGCTGTGAGTGAGCCATATAAGCCTTGGAGGTATTTGTTGGAGTCTCGGCATAGGTGGACTTATAACGGTGCCAGTAGGAGAGAGCTGAATGACCGGCTTTACCACAAATTTGACAGGTCGGGCGTGAGGTGTTGCGAGTAGTAGAGGTGGGTGTTCTTGGATGCGTGGACGTAGAGATGGAATTTCCACCACGACCCCTGTTGGTCCTGGACAAAGGGCTTCTACCTCTTCCGCGTGAGGAATATAGAGCCTGAATTTCTCCTGTGGAAGTTAGCTCTTGTTGAACTTCTGAATGTAGATTTATCTCCTCACTGCAAAACAAGGAATATAAAGCTTCAAGAGTAATGGTATGGGGTGAGATACGTATTGCAGCTTTGAAGGGATTATAGGTAAGAGGCAGTCCCTTCAAAGTGTAAAGCACAATGTCCTCCATTTCAATGTGTAATCCAGCCGCGGCTATATTGTCGACCAGGGACTTAATTTGTGCTAGATATTGAGGGATGGTTTGGTCTCGCATTTGCACATTGTGTAGTTCATTTTTAAGCGGCAGGACTTTTGATCTGTTCGATGGTTGTAGACGGTGCTCCAAAGTTGTCCAGATATCATGGCAGGTCTTGAGATGAAGTATATAAGGTAGTATTGAAGGTGAGATGGTTGCGAACAACGCAGATATGAGGTTCTGGTCTATCAGTCTCCACAGTTTCTGATCGCTGTGAGAGGTGGGATATGATTGTTCTCCTGTGATGTATCCTTCGAAGTCGTTGGCGGAGAAGGCTTGGTAAATCTGCAACCTCCAGATCACATAGTTCTCTACTGTGAGCTGAGTATGAACTAGTGATTTTAGATTCGACATCAGGAATTTAAGCGGAGCCGGAACGGTGAAGTTAGACAAGGACGAGGACAAGGTAGGAGAGCTCATTGGATGAGACGCTGATGTTTGAGTTTGCGAAGATGCTCCCTGTTCCATCCTCTAGAGCTGGTGTTGCGGTAAAGCTTCACAGCTCTGATACCATGAGAAGAAACCTGCACAGGAAAGTTAAAGAAAAAGGAAGAAGATGAACAGTAAAATGATATTGAAAAGGCTTATCTCGATTATCCTTCCGGTGGGCTTTTATAAGCCAATGAGACATCATTACAGACCGTTATGCTCAGTAAGGTGGAGCAGACAGCAGGTCTGGGCGAATAAACAGAGGAGTGGTTTTTGGGCTTTAGCCATGTGACTTTTTGGTTTCATCATTAGCTTTACACTTAATGCACAAGTGCTTTATTGCATGGATGTTGTTCGTAACCTTATTAACCTAGGAAGAAAAGATTCCAAGGCTAAAATGTTCACACACAATATTGAGACATATAAATAACCAAACTGTTTAATGAGAAATTTTTATTAAGTAAAAGCCTTCAAATTCTTGCTGGTAGTTGATAGATTATCACTAAAACACCAAACATATAGAAATCCCTAGGCCCAAATTGATTTATGATTTTACTAACAAGTAACAATTTATATTGACTGTCTTTGTTTATTGAGATTTATGAATTTAGGTAGACCTTACAGAATATACTGAGAAACACAAAGCCAACAAATTTTACTTATGGACAAACAGGTAAGTACTTATGTTTGAGGAACACTTTGTTTAGGGTTTTATATTTAAGACTTCTTTATGTTTTTATTGAACAAAAAAAAAATTAGTTGACTATAAAATTGTTGGACTTCTTTTTATTATTTTCAAATTTTATTCAACTGCTGCCCATTTTGCTTTGGCAAGTTGACCATCAAATGCAAAATGAGAACATCAAGCTCATGTCAGCTAGCCTGCACGAATCATGGGATAGGAGCTTCAATGAATGAGTTTTTGTAGAGTACATCTTCATATATGCAAAACGTTGCATAAGTAGTTCTTGTGCATTGTGTTTGCATTTTTTATTTTCAGCTTTTTAACTTGATCAGATGGTTCTAGCTATAAATAGAAAATAAGATTTTCAAGATTTAATAATTATTTACAAATGCAGCAGACTGCTTGATTGGAATTTGTTGTTTGGGATCACCTTCAAGCAATTGCTTGAGTGTTTTCATCTAAAATGAACTCATAACCATTAGCTATTGTTACAATTTTGCCTCTTCATCATGCACCATCTAAAATGAACAGGATTTTCAACACTATTTTCTTAATTATTATTTTTTTATTTTATTTGCTTTCTATTGCATGAAGACAGGGCTTTCTGCTAATATTGTTTGTTGAAAACACTGAAAACACTGGACATCTTGTTCAATTTGATGTGTTCATATTACGCAATCATGTATTAATTCAAAAAGATAGGTAAATATGTAATTTGATTTCATTTAATCTGTTGTTTTCTTCAAATACTTGGTTTCTTCAATTACTTTTTAACTTCTCTTTTATAAACTCTTTTGTTTTTTTTTTCCTGCCTGCAATGCTCTTACAACCTTATATATTCTCTATGATATTGGTATAGAAAAGAAATAATAGTTCGAGCTTGCAATTTCAAACTTGAATTCTTACAGAACCCTTTTTTTGCCATGACTAAGTGGTTTGATAAAGGTCAGTTTCGATTTCTAATTCATTTTATGAATTTGGATGTTCATATGTTTTCAATAAAAGAGTTTATAAGTTGATGTGTAGTTTATCCACCTATCTATATTACATGGTTATACTACGTTAAGGATTTAAAGAATATTGGTTTAAAGATCAAAATATTTCTACTTATCTTTTCATTTTTCTGGTCTTTGCTGTTCCAAATATTATGAGAAACACTTTGTTGGCATCTTCATCTTGTATGGTGGTGGATGCTACTTGGATGATGCACCACAAATTGTACAATTCATGATAGTTTAACTGGCTAAACCATTTTGAGTATTCATCTTTAGTTTCTTTTCTGTCTGAAGCTTGATTCCTTTCGCAGTATATTGATTATCCAACTTCAAACAATGCATCGAAGAACATTATTAAATGTTTTCTTATTGGCTGGTGAAGCATTCTGTGGATTACAAGCCACTGAATTCAGGAACATATTAAAAAGTATTTCTAAAAACAAATGGCAGTGGCCCTTTTTTAGAAGATGAAAATGAAGATCTTTAAGCTAATTTTATTGATGAGGATAGCCAGCTTCCAAGTAGAATATCAAAGACTACTAACTCAAAAACCAGATTTGCATGTTCGAACGATGATTATGCTTGCAGTTTATCAGCTTTTATTCAACAAATAATAGATCAAATAGGCTACAAAGTTGATAGATCTTCCATATGAAGTCAAATTAGTAAATTTTTTGGGTTTTATAGAAATCATTACCTAATATTGTGAGCAGGCAAGGGTTGATTTAAACCAGAAGAAGGGGAGGAGACGAAAGCTAGGATAAAATTATTATCTATGAATATCATGTTGAAAAGAGGAAAAATTGCTGTGTATAGATTAATCTAGAGAAGTGCCTATAAATTGACAAACAAATTAAATATAAAAGGTACTACATAAAGAGGTAAATATTCTCAATTATGAAAATCATCTCTCCAGCTAATAAGCTAATTTAAGTTTTTTCCTAGATAACTATTTTCTATCCTGTACTTTTCAATTGAAGGCATCTTTATCTTTAGTAAACTTCATTCTACTTTCAAATTTGGCATGTTACATCAGCAAAAGTAATTCTTAATCCTTGAAGGTTGATTTTCTGAGTTTTCTTTGAATTGGAAGAATTAATGTGCAAGCATAATTAAAGAACAATGCCTTGCCGGCTTCGTATTTTTCAAAATCATTGCTTTTGTTATCCATAAAAATAGTCTTGTTGTTTCAATTATCATTGTGATGTAATTGTTATATCTGAACTGCCTTCGTGGTTCTTTGGGAGGAAAACAAGAGGTGTAAACTCAAAGAGATTAAAAGAAGGGTGATAAGTTGCATCTATAACATAAAACCTTCTGGATGCGGAAAGATTTTCCCAAGAGCTTCCTGATATTCCTGGTAGCAGGTTGGTGAATTTTTATGTTAGTTCGTTTAGATTCACCAACTTATTAAGATTTTTTTTTTCTTCGGATTTCTTTGCTCAAAGATAATACCTTTCAGAATCATCTACATCTGGTATTACACATTGCACAAGATGCAAGGTTTATTATGACAATTGTAGTTGCTTTTGTTTATTGTACTACAAATTGTTTTGTGACAGGAATGCTTTAATTATGTGCATTCCCAATAGCATATCTGCACTTATTTATTTTGCTATTCGGTTTCTTTATATTTTTAGCAGGGGGAGATATATAAGTCATCCATGGCTGCTCTTTTTATCTGAAAGTAGTTATGGGAAGCAGGTACCTCTAAGTGAATTTCGCTTGTCAAGATTTAGATCAGTGGGTTGATTGGCTATAAGGTACCAGTTTCTCTTAAGCATATATAATTCATATCATAGTAAGCTCCACTTCAACGTAGAAACTTTATTTTATTGATAAATTTGTTATGTTGGAGGAAGTGATGAAAATATGCATATTTCATAGTAAGCCCCACGTCAAGCATATTTTGTCATGTATGGCTTGCAATATTATACACATATTTTCTTACTTTTCCTTGTACTTTGTAGCTGAGAGACATAATTTAGGGACAATATTATGTTTTACAATAAATGCCAAAAAAATGATTATAATTCCTCCTTAAAATGGTAAATGAACGTGAGATACTATTAATTATTTTCGTAAAGTTTCGTAAAGCAAAGAATTTGCTGACTATATAATCTTTGAAAATCACATGGCATTCAAATTTGAATTCTGGATGATAGAATCTCTTCTATAGGATCCAATTCAAAAATCATATCATTGGGCATTCGTTTGATAGAGATACATTGCTAAAAAAGTGTTTTTGAAAGCATGATTTCTTTCAAATTATTAAAAAAAAAAAACAGCTTTTACTTTACTCTGGTTCTACCTAACCAAATAAGGGAAACAGTTCTCCTACGTTTATTTTGCAGACAACCAAACAATCTCAAAGTAATCGAAATACAATACATTTACATAACATTACATTTACTTTACACTGCATTTCTTTTTTAGGCAACCAAACAGTCCCTAAATTTACTTTACATTGCATTTACTTGACACTGCATTTTTTTTTTCAGGCAACCAAACAACCCCTTAGTGATGAGACTCTTGTAAGAATATTCATGTCAATTATGGAACCTTTACGTATAGCGTTTCATACTCAAAGCTAACTATGTACGTCTTCCAGGCATCCTTTGCAAGCTAGGAACCCAGGCCCACTAGGCACTGCCACAGGTATCCATGTCAACAATATGTAAAGCTTGGCACAGTTCTTAGACATTTTGGGTACACTGCTGTGGCTCTTCATGGCTGCCTGCAATAAGAAATGTAGGTTGTTAGTTATGGTTTCTCTTTTTTTAATATGTTTACTTGTCCCATGAACAAATTAGTTTGGCCTATTTAAGAATATCTTGATTTTTCTCCTCCATAATATAAAATGGAAATCAAAGTAGAAAAAGATCAATGATATATATTTGGTCCTTTTGTCTTCTTGACTGTTTTAAACATTTCATACTATGATTCTACTCTTTTCTCATTAAATGAACTAAAGGCTTCAATTATTACAGGCTCTCAAATCTGTAAGATTATTGTTCCAAGACCCATGCATGCGAGTTGCATCATATGTGTCCAAGGTTCTAGTTGAGCTAGCTTATAACATAACTAACTAGCTCCTATTCCCTCATGATGCTCTGTCAGACCATCTCCATGAAGCCTTGCAGGACCTCAACTCAGCAATCAAATCACACCCACATCTCTTCCTTGGTTGAAAAAATAGCCGCAATGTAACAGAACCAAACACAAGAATACTTCTTCAGTTGTGGCCTTACCTTCACTTAAAACTGATACATCAGTAATGCTACAATGGAAGAGCAATAGGATTGCAGACAGACCAAAGGAGTCATCTGAGCAAAAACAACTAAGATCAACGCTAAGTAAGCTTGCAATGATCAACGCTAAGTAAGCTTACAATAACCACCCTTGAGTTATCAGATGCACTTCCATTTACAACCTTTTCTTCCTTGTTAGTTGAGATGGTTGCAAGGCTGGAACTTGTTATTGAGGTAGAAGAACTAGGAAGGGACACGAGGTGCACCGAATAGTTTACTGATGAGGGTACAAAAATCACATCAGATAGTGTCACTAGGGCAGAGACCTAAGACTTGGTTGATATTATGTAAAGAAATTGCCATGGTGATAAGGGCTATTTTTTTTTTTTTTTTTTTTTTTTTCAGATTTTCATGTAATGTTTGGTGAAGGCATTTATTGTAATATATTGATTATGTACATATATGAAGATTGCAATAGAACTTTTGTTATATTTAAGGTGAAAAATTCTTATAATTTTAGATTTATGAAATAAATTTTTTATTTGAAAAAAAATATCTTATGCAAGCTCTCATATGTACGTGAAAGTTTTAGAAGTTTGATTGGAGATTAATTATTTACAATTGAAATATTATGAGTTAGCATAAGTAATTGATAATTGAATGTAATTTATATTAGATATAAAACATATTGAGGCACATAATAATGTCATTTTATTAAAATTATTTCATTAAATTTAAGTGTTGGGAAATCATATATCTTAGGGCAATTTAAACGTGCCTTATTAGTAAACATGTTCTATTAAATAAATGTGTTAGGAAATCTTACCTATTATGACACATAATATTTGTCGTATTTATTCACAAATCCCATCATATAAAGGTGTTAGGAAAGCTTGTCTATTACGACACTTTATAGGTGTCATTAAAAAAGACTATGCCATCAAAATTACATGTCATAAAAGTTAAGTTTTTAGGGCACATAAAGATGCCCTTAACCCTATGCCAACGGCCACCTAAGTGACACCATTGTTTGATGCCCCAATATGTCATGTGCCGTTATAGATACATATTATGGCACTTTAAGGTGCCTTAATAGCCATTATTTTTTGTAGTGAATTAGTAGAATTTTGATTCAAACCCATACAACTTAGTGACATTAAGGACAAAAAATTAAGTTTGTTGAGAGAATAGATAAATTTTAGAAATTAAAAAAATACGTGTGAAAGGCATGAGACTTGAACCATCTAAACTTAGTGATATTCTTAGCCTTAGGGAAATTTCTAATTGATTTTAAAAATTATTAAGCCCATTAATTAATTAATTAAGTTTAAAGCATTAATTAAGTCTTAAAACTTCTAAAAATTTGAATAAATCAAATTGAAATTAAAAAAAAAATATAAATAATACCTCTAGCTTACTAGAATTAAAACTTTAATCAAAGAAAATTAAAATCACCTTGATTAGACTTTAATTTAGCCTTAATTTAATTTAATTAAAAATTAATATTTAATTAATTAAAAATAATTATAAATATTAAAAAATTTTAAACACTTGAGAATATCTCCTTAGATCATTTCAAATATTTGGAGGTGATTTCAAGAAATTTGGAGTTCATTGGGATTCAAATCATTAAAACTCCTCTAATTAAAAAATTTGAATAATTCAAAAAAATACTCAAAATTTAAAAAATCATAATTAATTCTAGGAAATTCTAAGTCAAGCAAACTTAAAGGCATTGAACTCCGTTTGAGGTCTAATATTTATTAAAAAAATAGTAAACCACTAGAAATAATTAAAATTTAAAAAGTCAAACATTTGGTCAACCTTAAGTTAAAATCAAGTCAAAACTTAAAAAATTATAAATAAATCTAGAAAAATCTAAAGTCATCAAACTTATAGTCTAATTACTTATATTAAGGTCTATTATTTAAGAAAATATTAACATTCCATAAATCAATCTTAATCTAAAAGTGAAATTCTTACCCCTTTAATTAATGCATGTTAATAATTCAAATAATTCTAAAAATTCAATAATTGATTTAAAAAAAAAGTTAATCTAACTTTAAAAATAGTAATCAATTAATTATAATTAAAATTTATTAACATTCAAATCTTAATTAATTCAATTCATTTAATTATATAGATTACCACTAGGTAACTTGGGCCTAATAAGCTATTAACTTAGCCCAAAGGAAGCTGGAATAAACTTTATGGCCTTAGTGAACAACAAAGGTGGTAGCCATTTAACTTTAAAAATAAATCTTAAAAATTAATTCTAAATCATTAATATTTAAATTTTAATTAAATTTTCCTTAAGCCTTTCAACTAACCAGAATATTAAGCAACTTAAACTAATTACCTTGCGTAGGCATATCCAAACCATACAACCTATCTCACACAATTTAGATGATTTACTAGGACAACCAACTATTCTCTTAGACTAGGTCAGTGTTTACTTTTATGATGTGTGTAAGATTTTTCATGATTTTCACTACATGATTTTTGCTTGTATAAATTGATTGATTATTTATTTAATTTATGCAATTTGTGAATTGATATGATGAACGTTAGATTTACTCTTAGGTTAGGGATGATTTAAATGTTAACACAATTTTATGTAGGTGATCATGCTCATATAGAGCATACAAATTATAGGGTCAAATAAAAAAATTAATACTTTTAATTAATAATATTTTTTGCATGATTTGCGCATACTAAGTCCCCCTTCAAAAAATTAAAAGAGCGTGACCAAGTGTGACTGTGAATTGATTATTTTAATTTTTTATTAATATTAACTACTTGGCATAATTTCATTATAACTATTTAGGATAATCTTGCATGTTTTTTTAGTATGAATTTTAATTTTTATTTAATATAATTTAATTATATTTTAGTTATACAGGTGTTATAAAAGCTTTTTGAGATGGGATATTAAATATCCAATCTAAAATCCAAAGAGAAGGGTGACATCCCCTAGGGAGTCCCTCTTTATTTGGATATCAATATTAAGATATCTTAGAATATCCAAGGGAAAAGATAACACCCCTTTTGAGAGGGAGTTTTTTTTTTCATTTGGGTATCTGGACCCGATAGATCCAAGGAGCTCATAGAAGTATGAAGAGTGAAGAACGAGAATAATCTCATTCTCAAAGTCACTTATATTTTATGACTAGAAATCTGGGCTTATTGTCAGTGATACACGACCACTTTATTTTCTATAAAATTCTAGTTTGTAATATTAAGTGGCACTTGTCACATGAACATTAAAATTCAATATTTAAATTAATTGAATGATTTATTGAATTTGATTATATAGTAAAAATTGCATGCCTTTTCTAGTTTTTTTTTATTGCTTGTTGCTTTTGATTTAGCCTAGAATGATCAAAGGCTCGTGAGGATACGAACAATTTTTTTTACTATAACAAAATTAAAAATTTTAAGTCAAAATAGAAACTTTAAAAAATTTAAGAAGTAAGCTCGAGCTCTTTGAGGTTTTTTCATGCATTCATATTATTACTTATCTTCATTATTAGGCACCTCCCCGCCTGTAGGTTTCAGCAGGTTACCTGACCTATTAATAAAGTATATTACTATCAAGGGGAAATTATATAATCTCTATAACAAAATTATTTTTAAGCCTAATTTTAAAACTTCTTCATCCTGATTTAAGCATTTGTTGAGTCAATTAACATTCATTACATTAGAAACAAAATTAAATGAGTCTAAAATTTAATTGCATTTTACTTGAAGCTTTATATCACCCAATATAAGTCGAGGGGCTAATTAGCATCTACTCTAGATGTCGGATCCATCTCCTTAAAACTTAATTAAACATTCAAACCACTCTTGGATAAAATACTAAACTCATGGATTTTAAGCAATTAGGTGGTTAGTTGGCTTCCTATTCTAAGACGGGATAAGTCCAAGTTTGCATTGCATTAACTAGGTTCGGGCTACTAATTTTTAGTGCCTAATTTAAACTTGGGTTCTAAGGGTGGTTCATATTATAAGACCTCAACTTTTATGAATATAATCTTAACTTTCTAATAAAATTATTAATCCAAATTAAATCTCTTTCAAACTAAATTTAAGCCCAACACTTAGTATAAGAAGGGGTGCTTCTAAAATGTTTCAAAATCCCAAAGCATCTCCTACCTTTTCTCTTTTGACCTCCAAAAATAAGTCTTCCACTTTGATCTGACCCCTATTGAAAATTCTAATCCTCACATCCTTCGATATTAATCTTTGAGAATTCTAAATAAAATTTCTACCCTTATTTTAATCAGGATTTTTTATAGGAAACTTCAATTTCTTGTGTTGTAATTAACTATGAGGGCTTGTGCTCGTAGGAGATTTAGAAACTTAGATTAGTTTTTTAAAATTAAGCTTTTCAAAAATTTAATTAATTATGTTGCGGATCTGTTTTCATGGTTTATGATTTTGATGATAGCAAACACTCTTATTTTTCTACGACTGCCTTATCTACTGACATTTCAGGTCCATAAGATTAGACTTCTATTAGAACCAGCTCAAGATTTGGTAGACTAGATCTGAGTCAATTTGTTCCTTTTTCCTATCTTGAGTCTGTTGTAATTGCTGTGGCTCCTGATGCTAAGTAACTTTGCACACACACACCTTGGAAGTATTTTTGACTGTTTAATAGAGTTTACTTTTTTTGGTAACATCGTCCGGGATGATATTTATATCGGCCTTGACGATCGATTCAAAAATAGAAATCATGATTATGGCATCATCCTTGTTAATGCAGCCATCATTAAACACATCGTCCTGGACAATTTTGTATCGGCCAGGATGATAGGCTTAATTCAGAAAGAATCTGTTGCCATATCTATTTAGGAATTACTTATTTTTGGACATCGTCCCAATGGATCGGCCAGGCCGATCCAACACAATTTTTCTTAAATAAATCTGGCAATTAAGGAAAGCAATTAATGGTGATTTGCATGATCACATACTCCAGGCCGATCTCAGGATCGGCCTGGACGATTTGACATCATCCAGCTTCTTTTCAGGGCGATGTTTAGGATAATTTTTCTCATATTTGAACTAATCGTCCAGGACGATATCCTATCGGCCTAGACGATATGACCAAAAATTGTCTAATTATCCCTAACCGATCGGGCTGATTGAGTATAATTTATGCTGATCGGACAGGCCGATAGGCCGATATTTATATCGTCCTGGACGATAATGTCGATTTTGCAAATCTATTTAAAGACCTCTTTCTTTCTCATGAAGAGTGTCTTTGGCAGCCATTGTAGCTTCGTTCTTTTGGGTGGAACTTGAAGAGAGAGCTTGAAAGGGAGTGAGGAACTGGTGAAGTCTGAGAGAGGGAGAAGATCCTGTGAGGGGGGACTCAAGGGAGTGTGGAGGGGGATTCCACATGGTGTTCCACCAGGCTTGCACCTTAATACAGTCGGATTCAAGGCTTGTCTCGAGGGAAGTTCACAGTTCTCTTGGTGTCAAAGGATCCGGTAACTACTCGCCGCACCTGGGAGGTTGAAGTGATTTTGTAAGGGCTTCTCCGCCTAGCTGTGAGGGCTAAAGGAGAGACACTTAGTTTAGTGCAATACTTGAAGGGTGCCTCCAAGGAGTGGACGTAGGTCAAGGTTTGACCGAACCACAATAAATCTCGTGTGTTCTTTTCCTTTATTACTTTTTGTATTTAATTTCCGCACTTTGGTTTTCATTTGTGGTGAATCATGATTTTGGGTTGAGTTTTATGTTTTGTTTTCAAGAGAATTTTAAATACAGATTCACCTCTCTCTTTATAATTAGCCTTGGGCGGTTTATAGGGCCTTAACATCCCTAACAGAACTTTCAAGTGGTATCAGAGCACTTTCTAGTGGTATTAGAGCGGGATTCATAAAAATAAAGTTTGAAAACTTTTTGAATTTTGATCCATGGCTAATTTTGGTAGTCGTAACTTTGCGGAAGGTTATTTAATCACCATATCACCTTTATTTGAAATATTACTTTTGATTTTTGAAAAAATCGCATGTCTATTTTCTTTGCAAATCAATTAATTTTTGCATGTGGCATATGATTTTAACTTGTTATTCATCACCGTCACGAGTTTTAGATGGAATTAAAATTGATATTCCTTTTAGTCAATGGAATAGAGATGAACGAATCGATGCTCAATTGAATGCAAAATTTTTAAATTGCTTTTTCTATGCTTTAAATTCTGAAGATTTTATGTTAGTATCCACGTGCACTACTGGTAAGGAAATTTGGGATAAACTACACACCATATACGAAGGCACTAGTGAAATCAAACAATACAAGTTGAATATGTTAATGCTTGATTATGAAATGTTTTTCATGAAACTTTATGAAACGATCTTAGATATGTATACTAGGTTTATTCAAATTGTGACATCATTGCATGCTTTAGGTAAAGAATTTTTAAATTTTGAGAAAGTCAATAAAATTCTTCATTGTCTGCTAAATAAGTTTGATGCTAAAGTTGTTTTCATTTGTGAATCAAAATATTTGAATGAATATTCTATTGATAATTTGATTGGCTCACTCATTGCATACGAGAAAAGTTTGGGTCAAAGACTTTTGGATGCATGTGAGGCGATTGTGCTAAAAGCTGAAGATACGGAAAGGGTAGCTTAGTTGGTGACGAATACAATAACTTGACAAGCAAATCAAAAAGCTCACCAAAGCATAAGCATCAACAAAAGTGGTATAAAGGTAAAAATGATAAGAATGGTAAGATTACTTCTGACATTATTTGCTTTGGATGCAGAAAATCTAGACATATGAAAAAGTATTGTCCTAATTTGAGAACTCTTCCTGCAAAATAAAAGGGTAAAGCTAAGCAACTTGTAGAAATGATAAATAATGAAAAGCAAAAAATTTTTTGGGCAGATCTTGTTTCTGAATCATCTGATCAGGAGCAAGATGATGCTTAAATTGTTTTGTGTGTTATTTTTATGTTTACATGTTTTGTTTGTTTTTGTGATTTTTTTTATTATATTTTCTTTCTTTTCTTTTTTTTTTGTTAAATTTTTTTTGTGTCTTTTCTGATCTAACACACACGTTCACCTTTCTAAAAATGAAAAACCTACCTCCTGTTTTTTTCTTGAATTCTTATGAAAATTGCATTTGACTTCTCTAAAAGCAGTCAAAGGAAGAAAACTCATGTTTTTGACTCTCAAATCTAAGTTTTCGAAAAAAGATTATTCTACTTTTGATTTAAAATCTTTTTCATATTTTAAATTAGTTTTTGAAACTAAAATTTTTATCTCCCTACATTTTATTTATCGCATAGGGATCTTTTGCAAGTTATTGAATCTAACTCATAATTTTCTTAATCAAGAAATTCACTTTGTCAATAGGATGGGTTTACTTTTTTTTTTTAAGATTTCAGACAGGTAGCATATTAAAAAAAATGTCAATGATGCCAAAAATAAAATATGCTCAATGACGCCAAATTGAGAAAGATACACAAAGTATATCAAAAGAAAAAAATGCGCAAGTGCGCCAAAAAATAGACAAGAAACATAAAATGAGCCCACAAAATTTAATGCTTACCATTCTTGTACTTCTTAAAGCTTAAGAAAATTCTTGATATTTTCGATACTTGAATTTGAAAATCATAATTCCTGATTCAACAATTTGTGTATTAATCTTCTATTAGATATATTTTTTAGATGGAATTTTGAAAAATGATTGTTTCTTTCTCTAATTTATTCCTTGATTTAGATATTGAATTAAAAAGTTTTTGAGCCTTTTAAAGAACTTGAGTTTGGATTATCAAATTCTGAATTTCTAACATTTTTTTGGGCTATGCGTTGTCAATACAATTCTACTGAGTTTTTGACTAAAATTAAGAGGTAACTTTTTCATTTTAAGAATATTTATTTGTTCACTAGATCAGGAATCATTTTCGTCTTTAAATCATTTTTATTGTTTGTGCCCCTTCTCTTTTTGATAATGTCAAAGGGGGAGAACGTACTGTTGAATTTGTATCTTTTTTTATATTTTTCTTTTGAAAATATAAAAAATAACAATTTTTTTTATTTCCCCTATTTTAAAAAGTTTTATTCTAGTGAGGGGGGAGATTATAAGAAAATATTTTTTTGCTAATTCAACCAGTAATGTTTATCATCATAAAAAAGGAGAGATTGCTGCAGATCTGTTTTCATGGTTTATGATTTTAATGATAGCAAACACTCTTATTTCTCTACGACTGCCTTATCTACTGACATTTCAGGTCCACAAGACCAGACTTCTATTGGAACCAGCTCAAGATTGGGTAGACTTGAACTGAGTCAATTTGTACTTTTTTCTTTTCTTGAGTCTTTTGTAATTGTTGTGGCTCCTGATGCTAAGTAACTTTGCACACACACACCTTGAAAGTATTTCTGACTGCTCCCTAGAGTTTATTATTTTTGGTAACATCGTTCGGGATGATATTTATATCGGCCTGGATGATCGGTTCAAAAATAGAAATCCTGATTATGGCTTCATCCTTTTTAAGGCATCCATCATTAAACACATCATCCTGGACGATTTTATATCGGCCAGGATGATAGGCTCAATTCAGAAAGAATCTTCCACCAGATCTATTTAGGAATTACTTATTTTTGGACATCGTCTCGGTGGATCGGCCTAGCCTATCAGGATCGGCCTGGCCGATCTAGCACAATTTTTCTTAAATAAATCTGGAAATTAAGGAAAGCAATTAATGGTTATTTGCATGATCACATCGTCCGGGCCGATCTCAGGATCAGTCGGGACTATTTGACATTGCACAGCTTCTTTTTAGAGCATTATTCAGGACTATTTTCCTTATATTTGAACTAATCGTTCAGGACGATATCCTATCGGCTTGGACGATATGACCAAAAATTTTCTAATCATCCCTAACCGATCAGGCTGATTGAGCATAATTTATGCTGATCGACCAGGCCGATATTTATATCGGCCTAGACGATAATGTTGGTTTTGCAAATCTATTTAAAGACCTCTTTTTTTCTCATGAAGAGCGTCTTTGGTAGCCATTATAGCTTTGTTCTTTTGGGGGGAACTTGAAGAGAGAGTTTGAAAGGGAGTGAGGAATGGGTGAAGTCTGAGAGAGGGAGAAGATCCTGTGAGGGGGGACTCAAGGGAGTGTGGAGGGGGATTCCACACGGTTGCTCCGCCAGGCTTGCACCTTAATACCGTCGGATTCAAGGCTTGTCTTGAGGGAAGTTCACCAAAGAAGAAGATCTCTTTGATGTCAAAGAATCCGGCGACTCCGCCGCACTTGGGAAGGTGGAAGTGATTTTGTAAGGGCTTCTTCGCCTAGCTATGGGGGCTAATGGAGAGACACTTAGTTTAGTGCAATGCTTTGAGGGTGCCTTCAAGGAGTGGACATAGGTCAAGGTTTGACCAAACCACTATAAATCTAGTGTGTTCTTTCCTTTATTACTTCCACATTTAATTTTCGCACTTTGGTTTTTATTGTGGTGAATCGTGATTTTGGTTTAAGTTTTATATTTAGTTTTCAAGAGATTTTAAATATAGATTCACCTCTTTTTTAATTAGCCTTGGGACGGTTCATAGGGCTTAACATCCCTAACAAACTTTCAAGTGGTATCAGAGCCCTTTCAAATTATCTTTGAGAAAATCAAATTTGATGATCATTATCATCATATTCAAATGATTGATAATAGGCGATATTCTATTTCCCTAAAAAAATGTTATTTTATTATCTTCATTTTGATTAGGAAATTAATGATCATTTACCCTGATCATCATACTCAAATACTAGAATGAACATTATTTTGATCCTTTAGGGTCATATGTGGTTCTTTCCAGAATTTGACCACCATAATCAGGGTAAGCTCAACATTTTGTAATATTAATTTATTAGGGAATGAAATGTTCACCTCCCGAGGTGATATATCATTTATAATAATGTTTTTAATTTCAAAATTTAAATTTTAGAAAATCAACTATTCCTAAAGAAAATTAAGTTTTCTAAAACCCAATTAATTTTTTAATCAAACAAGGTGTAAATGTTTTTTGTTAAATAATGGAGAATGAGATCTAGAAAATTTTGAGGCAAAGGATAATGAAGCAATATTTTTAGGATATTTCTCAGTAGGCAAGTCATATAGGATATTTAATAAGAGAACTTTAGTTGTTGAGGAGTACACCCATATTATATTTGTTGAATCTAATGGGGTTTATTAAATTAGAAGAACTAAAGAAGAAGAGGATATCACCCATAGGATTAAGAATATTGGATTAGATGATGGAACACAAGAATAACAAGTATAGTCTAGGGAATGGAGATATATTAGAGTCATCCTAGAGATCTCATCTTAGGATACTCTTCCTCAGGTGTTAGGACTAAACATAACTTTAGGAAGGAATTATTCACATTGCATGCATTTCTATAATAGAGCCTACAAGTATAGATGATGCATTGAGGGATAAGTTTTAGATTATTATAATGCAAGAAGAATTGAATCAGTTAGTGAGAAATGAAGTTTGAAAATTAGTAGCAGACCCTATGAACAAAGTGTAGTTAGAACTAAATGAATTTTTAAGAATAAATTGAATGACTCTAGGTTAGTTAAAAGGAACAAGGCTAGATTAGTTGTAAAAGGGTGTAATCAAATTGAAGGTATTGATTTTGAGGATACCTTTGCACTAGTTGCTAGTTAAGAGGCCATTAAATTTGTACTAACATTTACCTATTTTAGAGGATTTAAGATATATCAAAATGGATGTTAAGATTATGTTCTTAAATGGAGTCATTAAAGAAGATGTATTTGTAGAAAAACCAACCGAGTTTAAAAATTCATCCTTTCTTAATCATGTTTACAAACTTAAGAAAACATTATATGGCTTAAAGCAAGACCATAGGGCATGATGTGAGAGGTTGAGTCATTTCTTAATAAATAATTCTTTTACTAAAGACCTATAAAAACTTTACTATTTGTTAAGAGAGTCAAATCAAATTTTTTATTTGTTTAGATTTATGTTGATGAAATATTATTTGGATCCATATGTCAAAATCTATGTGAAGAGTTATTTTCTTATATGAGCCAAGAGTTTGAAATGAGTATAATGGGATAATTGAATTACTTTTTAGGATTAAATGTTAAACAATGAAGTGACAAAACTTTCCTTAACCAAACCAAATACATCAAATAACTACCAGTTGACATGGAAGATTTTAAGATCACTAGCACACCCATGAGACCTATAGATAGTTAGACAAAGACCCAAATGGAAAACTAGTAGATCAAAAGATGTATAAAGGCATGATAGGATTCCTATTATATCTGATAACCAATAGACCTTATATTATGTTCAGAGTAGATTTATATATGAGATTTCAGGCTGAACCTAAGGAGTCACAACAAACTCCAATTAAAAGGGTCCTTAGATACCTTATAGGAACACCAAATCAAAGAATCAAGTGCCCTAGGGATAGTATGATATGTGAATCAGTTGGATATTCAAATTCAAAATTTGTAGGTTATAAGGTAGATAGGAAAAGTACCTAAAAACTTGCTAATTTGGTGGTCAATCTTTAATTTCCTGGTCAAGTAGAAAATACAATTTATTATCCCTATTCATTGTTGAGGTTGAGTATATTGCTGCATAGAGCTATGTTTTCAAATCCCTTTGGCTGAAGCAACATCTTCTTGATTTTGGACTTTAAGCAGAAATTTTACCCATCATTTGTTACAACACTAGTGTAATTTGTATTACTAAAAATCTAATTAATCACTCACATTAAGCATATTGACATTGGACATCACTTCATTTGAGATCACATGTCAAAAAAAGATATAACAATTGAATTTATTAACACATAAATACAACAAGCAGATATCTTTACTAAACTGTTAATCTATAAAAGACTTAATGCACTTAGGACAAGATTAGGAGTCATATATTTTATTGCTTAATAGGTTTGTGGTTGTTTTGTATCTATGTTTGTTTTGTGTGTAAACTTGTCTTTTATGCTATTTTTCTTTATTTCTTTATCATTGTGTTTATGATTTGTGTAATGCAATTTATGTTTTATGTACTATATTAGTTTTTTTTATCTTTACACAATAGAAAAGCAAAATTTTCCCACATCTTACTCTACGATCACTATCATATTATATGATACACGTAGGCAGACATGAATCCACCATACATTTTGAACAACAATTGAAATTGTACAAATTACTATCATTCATACTATATAATCACTATAGTACTATACTTACATGTGGCATGTAAGACTATTGAGATGAAATTTAAAGGGTCGGTACAATCATTATTACATATCATATTATACAAATATCTATTAGTATTATACACTCAGTGTAGTAAGTAATCATACAGGAGACTCCCTATGATGAACGAAAAGATGAAGATTGTATTGTATGATTCTCGATTGTACTGTATGATCCCTGATCATACTGGAGGATTTAACCTATCTTCGTATTATTTAGATAAAATGATTTGGATTCTATTGATTGGATAATATAATCCACATTATATAGTTTGATCAAAAAGAGGATATAAATTGAAGGGTTAAGCTCATTCCAAATAACACCACTTCCGCTTCAAATCTTCTTACCTTATACTTCAAAGTCCCTTATATTCCTTATGGAAGGAAAGCAAGTATCGCTCCTTTTTGAGGGGTCTCTATATGACTTGTAGATGATATATATTTTCCAGTTTGAAAAATATGGTGTCTCTAACTAGTGATATTGGGCAGCCACTATCACTAATGTAAAGTCAAGAACAAAACACACTTAGCTATTAGGTACAAGACCTCTTTAAAGAAACCACTTTCCAATTTTTTCTCACTCTAGTATTTTCCTACAATATCAAGTTATTGACTAAGTTTGTGTGAATCTAAGAATCACTATTGAGCATATGACACTTTATTCTTTCCTTTGTTGATGTCATTTAGAGCTTATTACTCGATATTTTCATGATCACCTTTATGTTTCTGTCTCTGGCAGCCAACTTCATGACATCTCTACTATCAGTGATCGAGTATAATTGGACACAAGTCAGCCTCACTGTTAGAAATATCCCTATGAACATTCACCATCCCCTTGTTAGCTCTTTTGTGTTGAATACACATGTTATCCAACATATCCTTCGACATTTTATTATCCTTAAAGTTGGCGATAGGATAAACATTACTCCACTACTCTCTATTATAACTTACTTTTGTATAACCTACAATGATTTTAACATTGTTGATATGTTAATTTTCTACATGGAAAATCTAATGACAATTATAAATGCTAGGGCCCATCATAGGCAAAACTTGATATTATAACACATCATAATCTTTCTTTTAGATGTCAAGTATAGCTTAGTTTTCCTAACACTAGTTGATCACTTCAATACCTAATTCACTAACAATTCATTCCACTTCAGCAACCATCATTGAGGATCACGGGTTGAGGAGGAGCATGATTCAAAGGCAAAAGTGGGAGTGCTAGACCCCTCAGTCTAGCCACCTTCTCTAGACTCAATGACTAAGTAATTTAAAGACTTGAGATCAAATTATATATACACATTTAAGAGTCCATGACACACTATTGCATCTTGAACACTACTAGGAGGAGATGTAATAGTAGCATTAGGATGATGGAGTATGGTTTTAAGAGCAAGTTTTCACCCTTCATCACTTCTAGCCACCACCATTACCTGATTAGGGACCGTCAAAGTACTGAATTGTCATTATACCTTATCTTATTTTTATGTTCCATTTTATATTTATCTTTTTAATAGTCTTGTACTCTTTTTATTTTACTCTCTCACTTTTATCATATAGTTAAAGGGGGATAACTAGTTGGTTATACTATTTATCTTTCATTAGTCTAGTGTTTATCTTTTATTAGTAATGTTTATTTATTTTTATTTATTTTCATTATTACTATTTATTTTAAAATAAAAATTTCTTATTTCTCTACTATTAATAATTAAGAAGGCATATATTGAGGGAGAGAGCTATGCAAAAAAAAAAAAAATGAAACAACCAACTGTGTTTATCATCATTAAAAATGAGGAGATTGTTGAAACCTATGAGCCCAATCTAATATTTTGACAATTTTAAATATTATTGGATAGACCATTTACTATTCTCTACATTATATATATAATATTTTGTGTGCTATTAATATTTCAGGTGCAATATACACTTAGCCAAACTAAAGAAAAAAACTCAAAAGTGCATCAGTGAGTATAGTCACAATTATAATAAATTAGTGTATAATTTCTCTTTTCGTAAGCTAGTTTGTATTGGGTGTAGGTTGGCAAGCACTCAAATAAAAGTGGGGGTGAGAAAATTGAACACTTGGTTTTCTCTATTAGATGGTACTGTGTGATCCAAATTATACTACATGATTAACTATTTTAATACTTAAATCAAGTGTTTAATTAAATTAATTTTTAGCATAACTAATTATATTATACAACTTACAATTATACAAGATGATTAGATATTTTGACAAAACACCATCATTGAATCTTGGTTATCAAAATTTGGCAAATTTAAAATTAAAATTTTGTCCTAATCATATTATACAAAGTACGTAGTACTATATGATTATTAATGAATGTTTCCTAATTTTTCCTATCAATCAAGGAATTTAATCAAGATCAAATCTTGATTGGATATCATACTATACAATCTAAGTAGTATAGTTACGTTAAATAAAGACATCACTAGAAGAACTATGATTAATCATGTATAATCCCTAATTTAATGTTGTTGATCATACTGCATGACTAAATATTGTACAATCCAATCTAAAATGAGAGTTTAACTAATTCGACAGAATTAACCTGATTTCATACTGTATGATTAGAGAATTAATATTGAAAATTAGGTATTCATTTAATATTCTAGGGTAAAAGCATATTTACTTAGAATTGGTGGCCATATAATTAAAATGTACTCTAAGATTACTATTTCAAAGTTGCATGAGATTCATAGATAAGTTGATGAAGCTGAATCAAGGATAAAAAAGGCAATTGCTCAAGAGATACATTAGCCCTCTACTCATGATTCATTCCGCACTACTTCCTCCTCTATTAGAGTTGATCAACTTGCTGCTAATGTCAATATTAATTCATTTAAGAGTGAATGATATGAACCTAAGAAATGAAAAGCTATTGTTATTAGTTTTTTAGATAATGCGTTTAATACACAGATGCGAGATTAACTTGATGGTGAAATCATGAGGTTGTTTTTTTTTTCAGGGGATCCATTCAACCTTCCAAAAAATCCTTGTTATAAGAATGCATTCAACTTTTCATACAATAACAACCTTGCAAGTTATATTTCACCTGGATGTAGTGCAATAAAATCAAAATTATTTGAGAGGGAGAGAAAAAATATTGAGACATTACTTGAACCTACAAAAGGAGTATCAAAAGAGAAAAGTTTTAGTTTGGTGTGTGATAGTTGGACTAATCCTCAAAGAAGATCACTTATCAATTTCATGGATGTTACAGAGAATAACACTATATTCATCAAAGCTGTGAATTATTTCATGGTATTGTCCATTAAATCTACAACAACAATATCAAGCCTTTATCCATTATGTGGGATCTGCTACATGAATCCTTTTTCATCATTGTGTCCGGTTAAAAGTCAAATTCTTATTTAAATCTAATAAAGAAATATCATTTCTAATATTTTCTAACCAAGTCTTTTTAGGTCTACCTCTACCTTTATTAACATAAGTCGAATCTAATACCTCAACTTTCCTAACTAGGTCATCTAAAGGCCTCTGTTTAATGTGACCAAACCATCTAAGGCGACTCTCTCTAATCTTATCTTCCACTGGAGCTAATCTAACCTTGTATATTCTCATTTTGTATCCTATCTCTAAAGGTCAAGCCACCCATCCACCTAAGCATCCTCATCTCTGCAACACTTAACTTAGTATTATGCTTCTCTTTTAATGTCCAATATTCGACACCATAAAGCATTACAGGTCTCACCACCATCTTATATAACTTTCCCTTAAGTTTGAGGGGGAATTTTCTATCACACAATAAACACGATGCATTCCTCCACTTCAATCATCCAATTTGAATTCTGCTGATAATATCCCCATCTATTTCACCATCACTTTGAATAATGAAACTAAGATATCTAAAATGTGTACTCTTACTAATGACTTGATCGCCCAAAGTCACAATCCCCTCACTAGGTCTATTACTACTAAAATTACACTCCATATATTCAGTTTTAGATCTACGCAAGCAAAAACCTTTAGACTCTAAGGTTGACCTCCATAATTTAAGTTCACCTTCAACTCCCTCTCTAGTCTTATCAACAAGAAGAATATGATCAGCAAAAAGCATACACCAAGGTACATCCTCTTGCAAATGTCTAGTGAGAACATCCATGACTAAAGAAAAAATATATGGACTTAAGGCTGATCCTTGATGTAATCCAACCAAAATAGGAAAATACTTGGTCAAACCACCTTGTGTTTGAACACAAGTAATAGCTTATGCATACATAACTTTAATGATTTGAATATAATCATTATTAACTCCTTTATTTTCAAGAATTTTCTAAGTCATGGATGAGAAAAGTGGATGGTTACATTAGGTAGTCAACAATCAGCATAAAACATGTTAGAAAAGTGGAGGGTTAGGGAACGACTTGGCCTGCACTACCTTGGACAAAAGACTAGTCATCCTCCTCACCAGCTCATCATTATACATTGCTAATTCAGTGGGGGTGCATTTCACTTCTTCACAGCAAGGCAATTCTCAAGTAAAAGCTCAAGGGTGAAGAAGTATCATCTCTCGAATTTTTACTTATAGAAAAATAGAGTGAGTGATGACACATCACTATCATGATGTGGAATTTGCATAAAACCATATTTTACATAAAAAATATTACATTAACTTATATATTTATTTTTCTTTTGATTGTTTGGTATCCATGATAAATACTCATCATTAATTCACTTATCATTTTTATAACTCTCTGTTGACCTATAACTACCAGTCGACCCCAACTACCCAGCCAACCGGATCCCCCATGATCTCATGATCGTTCAAAACTAACTCCTTGCCCTCACAATAAAACTGAAAACCCTCTCCCATTCAGAGACACACGCATATAGAGGAGGAGGAGAGTTTTAGAGAAACGGACCTCAGAAGAACAAAGCCCTCTTCTGATGTCCCTCTCATTTGCACATAGTCTCTGCCTCTTTGTGATCCTCTAAACTCGCTACCTACTGCTGCGCAATCGACCATAACTCCTTTGCAAACCCAATCATTTGCCAGCCTCCAATCTTCCCGTCGTCGGCCAGCTCCTGCTCCGATGACTCCGACCAAGCCAACCAGCCGTCACCTCCTACCTGAAGCCTTGCCTCGGTGCGTGAGTGGCTCCGCCTCCTTGCCTGATCGGGCTTTGCCCTTTTCCCGATCCCTCTCTTTCGCTCTCTTCCCCTCTATTATATTATATAACATGTATTTATTGACCTTGATTTTGGCTCGAATGTGCTCGAGCCCTTTTTCGAACCCCGTCGAGCCCGATTCAAGCTCGAATTGACTCGACTCGAGCCAGATTAGATTCAATTATGTTCGATTAGACCAGATTATTTTATTTTGGTTTGCGTCGAGTTCGATTCGATCTAAATAAATGTTAATTATTGAACTTGATTTCGTATAATTGAATTCGTCGAGCTGGCTCGAACCCAAACCGACTCGAATTGACTCAAATTTTGGACTCGAGTCTAATCTGGTTTAGCCGAATTAGACTTGAATTAGCTCAATTTAATCATATCTGAACCCGTTTGACTTTCCATTTTTTTTTTGAATTTGTTTCCTTGATCAGGAAACCTTCTCGACGGCTTTGATTAAACGAAATCTTCGTTTCAGCCGAAATCCCGCATCTCAGTTGATTTT
>NW_021521052.1:421146-467563 GCF_001605985.2 Dendrobium catenatum | reverse complement strand
CGGTCTAATTGATTCTACTAATTGTGGCAATTGATATGTTCAAAGTATGGATCCACACATTATGGTTGGGTAACTATCCATTAGGTCCTAATTGGTGTTCAGTTCATATAAACATTCTCTGTGAATTGGGAAGAACACTTGATTAGACCGTACAGTACTTTAACAACAATTGGACATGCAATTGGAACTGATGTTGACTGGCCTCAAGCTTTAGTAAGTATTTTTTAATTTTAAAATTTTTTATTAAATAATCAAATTACTTATATGTATGTAATTAATTTAATTCAGGTTGTTCGTGAAGAAGATTAATATGCATCAAGAAGTATTTCTGATGAGTTTACTTGGATTTGAATAGTCTTACATATACTATAAAATTTGTTTATATATATGTTGATAGTCTTACATATACTATAGTTTTTCTATGTCATTTGCTTATGGTATAGGCTAGTTTCCTCTACAATCATAGAGGATTTGACCTGGGATGTGTAGGTGTTCTTCTACTAACTAATTGTTTTTTATAAGTATTTCCTGGAGGGAATGTATCTGAATTTATTAGTGGCAAGGAACCTAGTGATTTTTCAACAGACCTTTCCTTTGCTTTATCCCATATTTGTTGTTCTTAGAGTTTAACCTGGTGTTTTTCTCTTAGCTATAAATCTTGTTTGCTGAAATGATAATGCTGACGGGTTCAACATTATTCCTTGTTTTGCTTTACCTATTCTTCACAATGATTGTCATTTCTGGCTATGAGATATAACAGGACAAGCCCTTCTGATTTCATCATTCCATGTACTCAGTACATGGAATCTCTCAAGAACAACCATTCAATTGGGATGAGGTTCAAAATAAGGTTTGAAGGTGAAGAGGCCCCTGAGCAAAGGTATGGCGGTACACTATACCAGAAATGCAATAAAATTGCAGAGTAAAATACAGCTGGGTAATTGTTGGTCTGGTTCAAAATGGAGATGCCTAAAGGTACAAGGATAAAGATCTCCTATTTGTTGCTTGTATTTTGTGCATAGATCACCAACTCTATGGATGTAGGTACGCTGGGATGAAAATTCTTCTGTTCCTCGTCCTGAGAGCTGAAGCATTCTACTTCAAAAATGTGAGGATATAATATGTTCAATAGACAAAATGAGAGGTATTGTTTGAACATTGGGATATTGATATTGCAATGTTAGATTTTTGCATTATGGTTCATCATGAGAATTTGTGAGACTGCTAAATTTTGGGCTCACTTTGATTGTAACAGAGATATTGAGGAATGTAAAAAATCATTATATTGTTTCATTTTTCACTCAAATTTATTTGTGCTTTTAAGATTCAAATTCTTCGAGTACGATACAAGTGCTGATTTATAACTTCAAGAAAGATTTCTCATTGTACCATGCTATTAGTTTGGCATGAACATTTGGCTTTAAAATAATCCTATTTCATCTGGATGGAATTCAAGTCCCTGGTGCAAGCTTTGTTCTACTAAGGAGATTTATCTGTTGGAGTTTTTGTATTACGGTTGTGACTGATTTCTTGGGTTTTGTCATTGTTTCCTTTTTAGCTCCATGGTTGCCTTTATTTATGAAGCCTGAGGTTCTTCTGTTGCAAAGGCTTGGTTTAATGTCTTTAACTAGACAATGATGGAAGTTGCTATTATTGATCCATTCCCTATGAGGGCCATTTCTGCAACCAGCTTTCATGGAAGGCAGTTTTTCTGCAACCTGACTTCTAGGAAGGCAGTTTTGGCAACTTTGAGAAATTTTATCTGATGTGCAATTTGGTTTGGTATTTAGTTTGCATCTTTTGCATTTTGAATCCAGCTTAGTTGGTTTTCCTTATTACTATTTTCACCTATGGTTGTGCAGTAGCACTTGTGCCGAGGTAAGTTTCGTTTAATCTGTTGTTTTCTTCAAATACTTTTTAACTTCTCTTTTCTAAACTCTTTTCTTTTTTTTTCCCCTACCTGCAATGCTCTTACAACCTTGTATATTATCTATAATATTGGTATAGAAAAGAAATAATAGTTGGAACTTGTAATTTCAAACTTGAATTCTTACAGAACCCTTATTTGACATGCCTAATGGTTTGATAAAGGTCAGTTTCAGTTTCTAATTCATTTAATGAATTTGGATGTTCATATGTTTTCAACAAAAGAGTTTATAAGTTGAAACGTGCGTTGAAGTGTAGTTTATCCACCTATCTATATTACATGGTTATACTAGTTAAGGATTTAAAGAATATTCGTTTAAAGTTCAAAATATTTCTGCTTATCTTTTTCATTTTTATGGTCTTTGATGTTCCAAATATTATGCGCAACACTTTGTTGGTGTGGGCTCCGAAAATTCGGCCCCGGCCTCCGCGCTCGCTCTTCTTTTTCCAAATATTATGCGCAACACTTTGTTGGCATCTTCATCTTGTATGCTGGTGGATGCTACTTGGATGATACACCATAAATTGTACAATTCATAATAGTTTGACTGGCATAAAAGGTATATGTACTCTTATTCTATGCCATATAATACTATTATTGGTATGTGCAATGCTGTAAACGAGAAATCAAATAAGTGAGCTTTCTCACTTTCATGGCTTTTATCTTATTGTTAAAACCATAATTAAATTACTTTTGTATTTGGGAGTTGTCATATTTCAAGCTGCTTTTCAAGAGATACAACTAATGGTCTTAACCATTGGAATCAGGAAGTTCTTTAACATGCCAGAAGATCTAATAAAATTATAGTAGTAATGTTTTGCTTACAATACGGTGGGATTTGTATGAGATGAGTAATGCCTTTCAATTTGTACGGTGGGCAGCCATATCATTATTCCTCTTACTCATACTGTGTAACCATTACATTCCAATTTACATTTGAGAATAGTGCCACAGGCCCACAATATATGATTCCATCAGAATATTGCCACAGTATCATAACCAAGCAATTCAAGATCAGTTCTGACCATTGCATTCCAATTTAAATTTGAGAACCATCTCCGTGAAATGTCACAGCAATGGCTCGGCAATATTTTTGAAGTGTTTGGGCCTCAGTCCAACAGGTAACCATGGCAATTTCTCCCTCTGGACTTTGCAACCAATTAGGAATGAAGCATACTGCTGGTTCACCTGAGGCTAACATCCTGTTGCTATTGATTTCTTGAAGTTACAGGTATGTATCATGAGCTCCACATAATGAAATAGATTTACTCAAAATAGCATTATATTTTGTTAAAACAAAACATTTATGTAAAAAATATTTTATTTAATACAAATCATTAAATTATTTTTGTTGTGCGTCTTAATTCCTTGATTTATGCTTGAATACAGAAGTATTTTATTTATGCTTGAATACAGAAGCAATTTGGATTTTGTGTCATTCTTTTATAATATGCTGTCTACTTCGATCTCTTATTTATTTCTTAATTATTTTTATTCCATGAATAAAATTTTATTACAGGTTCCATACTGGAGTTGAACTCATTAGAACCGACACTCATGCTGGTGAAACTCTGAAATTTCTATGTCACTATCATGATGCAATCATGTGTTGTTCTCTCAAGGTTAAGCTTTTTTGTTTGTTTTTTTTCTTGTTCTTGAACTCAACTTTCCTTATTCTTGTTGCAGGGCTTTGCCTATCTCCCAAATTGCATCTGCATGTAGAGCATGGGGCTACCGGAATTTGTTGTTTAGGATCACCTTCAAGCAATTGCTTGAGTGTTTTCATCTAAAATGAACTCATAACCATAAGCTATTGTTACAATTTTGCCTCTTCATCATGCACCATGTACATCTAAAATATTCTCTATTATGAAAATCATCTCTCCAGCTAATAAGCTAATTTAAGTTTTTCCTAGATAACTATTTTCTATCCTGTAATTTTCAATTGAAGTCATCTTTATCTTTAGTTAACTTCAATCTACTTTCAAATTTGGCATGTTCAAAAGTAATTCTTAATCATTGAAGGTTGATTTTTTGAGTTTTCTTTGAATTGGAAGAATTAATGTGCAAGCATAATTAAAGAACAATGCCTTCCCTGGCTTCATATTTTTCAAAATCATTTGCTTTGTAATCCATAAAAATAGTTTTTACTGTTTCAATTATATGTGATGATATTGTTATATCTGAACCAGCTTCGTGTTCTTGGGAGGAAAACAAGAGGTGTAAACACAATGAGATTAAAAGAAGGAGATAAGGTTGCATCTATGAACATAATACCTTCTGGGATGCGAAAAGATTTTCCAAGAGCTTCTGGATATTCCTGGTAGCAGGTGAATTTTTATGTTAGTTCGTAAATTCACCAACTTATTAAGATTTTTTTGCTTCGGATTTTCTTTGCTCAAAGATAATACCTTTCAGGAATGCATCTACATCGGGTGTTACACATTGCACAAGATGCAAGGTTTATTATGACAATTGGTAAGTTTGCTTTTGTTTATTGTACCGCAATTGTTTTGTGACAGACATGCTTTAATCACTGTGGATTCCCAACAACATATCTGACACTTATCTTATTTGCTATCGGGTTTCTTTGTATTTTTTAGCAGGGGAAGAGATATAAGTCCTCCATGGATGCTCTTTTTATCCAAGGTTCTAGTTGAGCTAGCTTATAACATAACTAACTGGCGCCTATTCCCTCATGATCGATGCTCTCTCAGACCATCTCCATGAAGCCTTGCAGGACCTCAACTCAGCAATCAAATCACACCCACATCTCTTCCTTGGTTCAAAAAATAGCCGCAAGGTAACAGAACCATACACAAGAAGACTTCTTCAGTTGTGGCCTTGCCTTCACTTAAAACTGATACATCAGTAATGCTACAATGGAAGAGCAATAGCAGACCAACCAAAGGAGTCATCTGAGCAAAAGCAACTAAGATCAACGCTAAGTAAGCTTGCAATGATCAACGCTAAGTAAGCTTGCAATAGCCACCCTTGAGTTATCAGATGCACTTCCATTATTTACAACCTTTTCTTCCTTGTTAGTTGAGATGGTTGCAAGGCTGGAACTTGTTATTGAGGTAGAAGAACTAGGAAGGGATGCGAGGTGCACCAGATAGTTTACTGATGAGAGTACAAAAATCACATCAGATAGTGTCACTAGGGGAGAGACCTAAAACTTGGTTGATATTATGTAAAGAAATTGCCATGGTGATAAGGGTTATTTTTTTTTTTCAGATTTTGATGTAATGTTTGGTGAAGGCATTTATTGTAATAGATTGATTATGTACATATCTGAAGATTGCAGTAGAACTTTTGTTAAATTTAAGGTGAAAAATTCTTGTAGTTTTAGATTTATGAAATAATTTTTTTATTTGAAGAAAAATATTTTATGCAAGCTCTCATATGTACGTGAAAGTTTTAGAAATTTGATTGGAGATTAATTATTTACAATTGAAATATTATGAGTTAGCATAAGTAATTGATAATTGAATGTAATTTATATTGGATATAAAACATATTGAGGCACATAACAATGTCATTTTATTAAAATTATTTTATTAAATTTAAGTGTTGGAAAATCATATATCTTAGGGCAATTTAAATGTGCCTTATTATTAAACATGTTATATTAAATAAATGTGTTAAGAAAGCTTACCTATTATGACACATAATATTTGTCATATTTATTCACAAATTCCATCATATACAGGTGTTAGGAAAGCTTGTCTATTACGACACTTTATAAGTGTCATTAAAAAGATTATGCCATCAAAATTACATGTCATAAAAGTTAAGTTTTTAGGGCACGTAAAGATGCCCTTAACCCTATGCCAACGGCCACCTAAGTGACACCATTGTTTGATGCCCCAATATGTCATGTGCCCTTATAGATACATATTATGGCACTTTAAGGTGCCCTAATAGCCATTATTTTTTGTAGTTTAGTTCCCTATCTAATGCATGTAAAGAAGTGACTATCTGTGTGAATATTGTATACATGTTAGAAATAAATTCATTGAGCTTCATGCAAAATAATTCATAGTCATGTAATAAGATGTTAAGTCTAAATTGCTTTACTTCATTAGTCCCTTCATAAGTGATAAAAAGTTTATCCCATATGTCATTTCCACTTTTGCAATTGGAAACCCACATGTAGTCTTCTAACTTCAGTGCACAAAAGAAACTGCTTAAATATTTTGCATTAAGTTATGCTAAGTCATGTTCTTCTACAGTCCAATCTGCAAAGTGTGTTTTAACTCTAATGTCATCAACTAATATAGTTAGTTTTGTATACCCTTCTTGTACTATGATCCACATATGATAATCTAAAGACTGTAAAAATGTAAACATGCATGTTTTCCAAAAAATGCAAGGGATGTTACTAAATAAAGGAGGTCTAATGATTGAATACCCTTTCGATGTGTTCCGGTTTCCAAAAGTAACCATGCTCATTAATTAAAAGTACTCTAAACTTATAATTTTGAAATAAAGCTCTGATACCACTTGTTGATTTTTGTTGAATCTTAATTAGGTTTTTAAACCTAAGTTAATGTCCCAAGGCTAACCAAGAGGGGGGTGAATTGGTACTTTAAAAAATTACTTCTCTTGGATTTAAAAATATGAAACCAATTAACAATTTATAGCAAGTTAATTAAAGTTTTAAAAATAATTTTTCATCCACAGAAAAATAACTTGCAGTAAGTAAATATGTAGCGGAGAAATAAATGACACACAAATTTATAGTGGTTCGATCAAACATGACCTACATCCACTCCCTCAAGCCTCCCACTTTAGGTTTTGCAGTATTACCACAGTGACTCTCCTTTAGTTTCCAAAGTAAGGAGAAGAAGCATTTACAAAACTCTCTTCCACCAATCCCCAATGCGGTTGAGAACCATCATCCTTTCACATCCTCCAAGTGTAGGCAGAGAATCATCATCCTTTCACACCATCCAAGTATAGGTAGAGTACTTTCTATTGTTCACACTCTCCAAGTGTCGGTAAAGAACCGTCGTCCTTTCACACTTCCCAAGTGTTGGCAGAGTGCCGTCATCCTTTTAATTTTATGCTTCCCAAGTGTCAGTAGAGAACCGGATCTTATTTGAAGATCTTCTCACGGGCAATCTAGGAAGACAAGAGGAAGAGTGAAAAACATAAATCACACGCAGAGATCCTTACCTTTGAGTAATCTTGTGAGACCTTCACACTCCTCTAGGAAGAAATCATTCTCAAACACTCTCTTAAACTCTCTCCTTCAATTTCCCTTAAAAAATCAGGAAGGCAAGATGACAAGATGAGATAGTAGTTAGTTTTAGTGGACCTTTTATACAAAAGACATGAAAAACCATCAATAAAATAAATATTTTCAATTTTGAATGTATACGATTGTATAGTACGATCATATATTCATACATACAAATAGTTTAAATACTATTACATACAAACCCATTGTGAATCAGTATGAGCTGTATGCGATCATCATTCGGAACGAGCTAAGTTCATCTAGGACAAATAGTTAGAAAATTAAATTTCATTTGTATGAAATTTCAGGAAGAAATGAGCAAAAATAGAACAGAGACATTCATCCTGGGATGATCATTAATATTGTCCATATGATCTTTATCTAATGATAGAATAGAGTTGTTCATTTTGGGACGATCATAAAATATCATTCGTATGATCTTCATTTGATGACAGAATAAAGACATTTGTCCTGGGACGATCATAAAATATCATCTGTATGATCTTCATCTGATGGAAGAATAGAGACGTTTGTCCTAGGAAAAAATTATATATCATATGTATGATCTTGTTCTGAGGATAGAATAGAGACATTCATCCTGGGATGAAATTAAATATTGCCTGAATGATCTTCTTCTGAGGATAGAATAGACACATTCATCCTGGGATGAAATTAAATATTATATGTACGATCTTTGTTAGAGTACAAAATAGAGGCATTCATCCTGGGATGAAATTAAATATCATCAGTACGATTCATACATAGAAAAAATTCTTCTTTAAACTGTTTGTTCAAATGCTCATTGGGGAAAATAACTAACCAGATTATCCCATACGAAAGGGTATCATATAGTACGATCAATTTAAAAATATGAATTTAAAAACTCTCCCCCAGTATGTGTGTGCTCAGTTACTCAATTACAATCACACACTCTCAGACTTAATAAAATGAAGAAATATAGACTTCGATTACAATAAGCTCTAAACTATTCTCAATTTGAAGTCTTAAACGATCCAAAGTATGATTTTCCTAAAATGTTAGTACACACAAGAGAAAAAATAATTCTTCCAAAATATGTTAGGAGAAATAATAATTAAATTAATAATATTTGGAATCATCAAGAACATACAAGTTGCAAGAATATCAAACATGCATATCAACTATCTCAATAATTTCTATTAAGGATATCCTTCATTAGTGGTTTGCTAATGTTAGAGGTCATATTGTCAATCTTATTCCTTCCCTGATTCTTTGGTACCTCTAGCTTAGTAGGAATAACTCACTTTTTAATAGTATGACTATGAATCATGAACAAATTATTATAAATGTTAAAGATAAAGTTTGTATAGTGTTTAATTTTAATCTTTTAAGCTCTAAGAATTTTAAAGGTTATTCGCATGTTGCTAAGGAGTTTGGTATTTTCCTTCATGATAAGGCTATCTATGAGGGAAATAGATTGATTTATTGGATGAAATCTCCTCTAAATTTGGGCAAGTTAAATAATGATGGGTCGGCTAAGGGGGAGATGTGTGGTTGTGGTGGTATCATTAGAGATTATAATGGTAAATTTGTTGTTGCTTTTGCTAGTCCTCTTCCCACTTGTTATGTTATTCACTTTGAACTTTATGCTATCTTGTTTGGTTTGAAATTTTGTCTTTCCCTTGGTCTTGTAAAAATTTGGATTGAAGTTGATTTGTTACATATGCTATTTTATCTTAAAAACAATGAAGAGAAAAGTTGTAGTCCTTATTTTTTCTATCTTATTTGGGAAATTAAACAGCTTATGATTTTCTTTAATGTCAAGTTGACTCATTTTCATAGTGAAGGCAATGCTTGTACTGACTAGTTGGCTAATCATGGTTCTGACCTTTAATTCCTTACTAAATTTTCCTATAATCAGCTCCCTCCTTTTGTTAAAGGCATCATTAGAATAGATAAACATATATTTCCTTAAGTTAGAAAATTTTGATTCCTTTTGCTGGGACATCTTTCAGCCTATTTGTTCTTCTAGTGCTTTAATTTTTTGGGAAGGTTATTTACAGGTTGGTGTTGTCTATCTTAGTTTGTCCTTATATTTGGAAGGTGGGCCAAGTTTATTTTTCTAGATTTTGGTTTTTTGGAGTTGCCATATCTTTAATTGTTATTTTATTAAAGCTTGTAAGATTTGTATATTGTTGGCAATCCATATAATAGCATTCTTGACTTAATTTTTGATGTTAATTGGTTGGATTGACCGGTTTTGAACTATGATTGGAGAATTTATTTTGTTGTTCAACACTCGTTTATTGCTTGTCTACTCCCAGGGTTATGTTGAATTGGATTTTTATCAATCTTCATTTTGGCAATTTCTACTGGGTTGGTCCGTCTCTATTCTTTTTATGGACTATTTGCTATTTCCTTGTTCAGGATATTTTCAAGTTTTGTGGTACAAAGTCTTTCTCTCATTTGTTTAGAAATTGTTGGACTATTTGGATGAAAATATATGGTTGTAAGCTGCTTGTACCTCTGCTTAATTGTGTTTCATTATATTCTGGTGTGTCCTTCCCGTACAGGATTGGTGAGAACTTGGGTGGGTTGGGGAGTAGATTGGAGTGGCATTTTAGTGCAATGCATGATAGAATCACTGATACTACATGCCTGAGCTTTTATGACAATCCCTTTCAGTTTAGCATTTATGGTTATGACTATTTTACTGCTATTTTTCCTATGGTTTGCCATATTCTTCCAGGTTTCTATTTTTTGTTTTGGCTAACTGGTGCTTTGTACCATTGCTACTGGAATGTGTTAATGACTATAAATAATGATGATTTTTTTTTGTTGATTGCGTTCTTCCCGGGTATTATTATTTTTTGTATATTTATTCTCGCCATATTCACAAATATGCTATTTTTTTCTCTTAGTCATGGCAAACCCGATAACTACAGTGGAAATAATTATTGAAATCATATTATCTATTTATCTTGGTGTTTTAATGTGCGGTGTGTTGCTTATAATTGTGATATTTGGAGTGTCAATTACTTGCACACTTATGGGTTGATGAGGTGGGATTAATATTTAATTTTTGATATTTAGTATTGGATTATTGGAAGTATAAATTTTACTATTTATTTTCAATCTAATATCTGCTTAATGTCCTTTTGGCTTTAGTTGCATTGTAGTGGTATCTTGCAGGTTAAATTTGAATTATCTTTTTGGTGGCATAATGGTTTTTTGAGCTACTAGACTTAGCAAAATAGATGTGGAGACTTCTCATCCTTCTATGTAGAACTTCTTTTTGGGTGATAACACCAAGCTTAATGACAATACTTCTTTTTTAGGTGGCAACACCAAACTTATTGATAATCCTGTTTATGTCTTCTTTGGGGTTTTTAATTCTACTCTTTATAGCTTGTTATTTGGTTACCTTGTACTCGTGCGTAGTGGAAAAATCTAGCTTTTAGGAATTTTTTTGACTTTTTCTTGTAGCTCTTTTGAGTAGTAGTGGGATGGATTTCTCCTTAAGGACCTTGTACTTTATTTTTGTTATTAACTCGTAGGCCCATTGGTGGGTTTTATCCAAAAATAAGAAATAAACAAATAAATAAATAAAGCAGGAGATAACATATCAACTTATCTAATACTTATAAGGACTCAAAGAAGCCATGATTCTTACCATTAATAATAACAAAGAAATAATAATTTTTAATGCTATTTTTATTTAACATAAAGAAAAAAAGTGTTAAAAAGAGATAACGTATCATAAAGAAAGTTTCAGTTGAGATTGCCATAAGATATAGTGATATCCAATCTAAAAATAGTATTATTCCCCTCAACTTGAACATCAATATCATGAATAATCTCTTGCACAAGAAGAACATTATCAAAATAGGTATGAACTTTAACAAAACTAGTTTGACCTGTAGAAATAATTTTAGGCAAAAATTGGGCCAATCTTCCCATAATAATTTTAGAATTTAACTTATCCAGGAAAGAATAAAGACTTACAACTTGAAAATCATTCCAATAATTAATAGCATCTTTCCTAGGAATTAAAATAATGGAAGAAGAAGAGAAAACTTAGGATAATGAGTGCCACTAAAAAAGTCTCTAACAACACCCAAAAGATCCACTGTAGTGATCTCCCAAGTTTTTTGAAAAGATTATAGTGAAACCATCCAAACCAACGATAGAATCACCGTTCATCCCTTTAGTGGCATGCCAAATATGTTTTTCAGAAGGAATATGACGAAGATATTTATTATCCTCATTATTGATTAAAGTAGGAATAATACAAGGATAATTAGAAGGCTCAGAACTAAAGTTAGTTTTGAACAAAATTTTAAAATAATTAACACCTGACTCCAGAATCAAATCTTCACTCTTAAAATGGATCCCATTTAGAAAAGAGATTTTATGAATATGATTAATAGTCCTTTTCTTGTTAGCCAAACCATGAAATTTTTTTTGTTTTTATCCCCATCTAATAAAAATTTTGGGGCATCTTTTGGTCTCCAAAAGGCTTCATCCTTCTCCTGAAGTTTAAAGAAATATACTTTAGCTTTGGTTAAAAACTGTAGATTCTCATTAGAAGAGTCATTACGATAAAAAAATCCCAAAAATTAACATTCATTTCAACCTCCATAATACTAGAAAATAGATTTTAAAATACGTACTAATTCTACCAATCTAATTTCTACTTCAATCTTTTTAGCTTAAACGAAAGCCTGTCCATACCATAAATATTATTGTAATGAAATAAAGGAGAATGCCAATTAGAATGAAAAATTTTATAAAAAGATTCATTAAGAAGCCACTTGTTTTGAAATCTAAAGGTAGCTTGAGAAGAAGCCTTAGGAAAGTTGATGCTAAGCAAAAGAGGAGAATGGTCAGATATTGTTTTGCTCAAATACTCAATATGAGTAAATAGACAAGTAGAAAATAAATTACTACTAAAAAGAATACGATCAAGTCTTTGCCACATAGTGGCTCTATTCCAAGTAAAATTACCACCAAAGAAACCAATATCATGTAAAATATATTACATAATCATGTTATTGAAATGTTCCATAGCTTAAGAATTCGGATCCTTACCCCAAATTGTCTCAGAAATGATAGAAATAATATTAAAATCACTACTAATAAGCTAAGGAAAATTAGAGTTATTAGAGGAGAAATCAACTAACTAATTCCACAAAATTTCTTTGCCCAAATGAGAGCAAGAGGCATAGATAAAAGAAGCATAACAACTAAATTAATAATAAGTACTTTGTTTATGAACCACCCATGAATAATCAAAGATAATATTAATATTCACAAGATTATTCTAGAAAATCCAAATTTCATTTGAATTTTTTTCAAAGCACATATTAAAACCAAATATTTAACAGTAGAAGATAACTTAGAAGAAAAAATCATAGGCTTAAGTAAAACAAGAATAACAATATTGTGTACACATATTCTTCATTTTATATCTAGAATCAGAACCCCCCACACCCCTCACATTCCAAATAAGAGAATTAACCATTGAATGAATTCAAAAAAGTTTGAGCCCTGATTAAATGAGGGGTGGAAGGAGGGACATTTTTATGATATTTTTTTCTTCTTTCCAACTTTAGCAAAAACATCGTCATCCTTAAAAATAACATCATTACTACGAGGTCAAGACATAACAATAACATTTTTTGATGTAGGAACAATATATTCCATAATAAAAAAATTATCAGGAGAAACAAAAGAAGCAACATTATTTATAATTGAATCATTGTGTATAACTATAACAGAAGTATCACTAGCAATAAGATTAATGAGGAATGTGACCTATGCACTTGAGAATTCAAGTCAAAGAAATGAGGATATCAAATGTGTCTGAGAAAATTTAGGTATTTGAGGAACATACCCCGGTATTACTCATCCATGTTAGAGCTCAAATGGTTAGGTATTTGTGAAGCAATCAAGAAGAAATTATTTAGTAATTAAACTAACATTATTATCTACCCACTTATCAAAATTATTAATTTTATTTTTCAATTAATAGGCACTATTTCCTGGTTCCATAGACCGCTTAAGTGTACATAATGGTTATCTATTTAATTTACTATGATTTTTTAAATCTATGTGTTAAGAAATAAATTTAATATTATGTTTAAATTAATATCTCGGCCGATGATGCTGATTATTATAGACCTCTCCACATGATTGAAGGCTAGTGCCAAGTGATTTGGTAGTAGTAACCCACTTAACCATGTCACCCAAGATTTGTAGAAGTTCGATCTTACATGGGATGGAATAATGGCTGCGATTCAATCAAATTGTTCTACATCTTGGAAACATTGGATCGAGTAGTTGGAATGAATAATTCATAACACTTGAAAGAAAATAGAAAGAAATCTAATGGCTATGATTTTTTCTTACTCCTTATGTTAGCTGAGAGAGGGTTACTTCGTTAAGATTCAAACTCAATATATAAGTGATATCACACAATGCTTTTACTCATAGAGGTCCCTAAAATATGAAGATCCATGGTATGAAGTATGGAAGTTTCATATAAAGAATAAAAAAAAACTATTTTTATACCTATACTAGAGCTAGGGCTTGCATTTTAACATCATAAGAATGGCATTAAGAGGATATATAATGCTTATTTACTCCTTATATGATAACAAATTAATTTAGTAAAGAATGGAAGCTTAAAGGAGCATGATATGAGAAATTTGAATAATTAGGATGGAGTTAATCGTAGTTGGGGTTGATACTCACTACCAATGATGTGTAAATGACTAGAAAATGCTAAGAAAATGTAGGTGGAGGCTTTGGAAGAAAAAATGAAAAGAGAGTTTGCTTGGAAAGGCTATAGAGAAGGAATAATTTTTGTTTGAGAGTTTACCCTAAGTTTCCTTATTCCATTCCATGATAGGTGATCTAATGTATAGGAATGCTAGCTTATGTAGGTGTTCTAGATGATTATTAGCTATTGCTGGCCATTAGGGGGGTAGGGAAGTTGTCTAAAATGTTTAAAAAATACTTGGTACTATTTTCTAAAAGGGGGTCTAGGATAAACTAAGTTATGGATTGGGTTCAGGGGTTTTCTAGGAACATTTTAAAATTGGTTTGAACATGCGAAGTTGCTTGACATGGGCTGGATGCATGAGTTTTGAAGCATTTAAGCATTTATGGTTTTGTTTTCATCAATTTGACCAATTTTGAAAGGTTAAAACATGTCAAGATTGTTGGAATGGACTATTAGAGACTGATTGGAGAGTTTCCTGTAGCTTATATATCTGATGCTTAAGAGTTTTCCTTATATTATGATTTTATGTTCCATATGCCCCCAAATAATACAAGTATACGTGCCGATCGAGTAAAATAATTTATGAGAGAGTATCAATTCCATGAGAAAAATAGTGTCCAAAAACTAACTCAAGTACTATTTACTCAAGCTATATAATTTATCTTACACAAAGAAATAAGTGGTAGATGCAATAAGTACTGAAAAATGTAGAAAATAGTGAAGATATAAAGAAATAAAGTTATTGTGGGATAAAGATGGAAAATAAACTTATGTTTTCCAAAGAAGACTCATCTATAGTAATTGTGAATCAGTGCATATGCACCCTTAAATCTTTGTTAAGATTATATAGGTGTGAAGAATGGTTTATGCCTTTTCTACGATTATCCTATAGCCATATAACCTAGAATCCAACTCATCTTATGTCTAGGTAAGAAAATATTTCATCTCAATTCTCCTAACTATTCAAATATTCCTCTATTGAGGCAATGTATCACTCTAGATTTTAACTTTATACATGACCCTTGCATAAATTAAATGATGCTTTAGAGAAATTAAGAAAAATCATTCATATTTATAAACAAGAATCTACATTAGGATATGCACAAATTTTTCACATCATCAGACCGAAATAATGACTTTTAACCAACCATAGAAATTAATTGAAGAAAAAACACTTTTCATTTCTAACTTAAGAAAAAGTAAAAATAAAAAGACGATGAAAATATAACCCAAAATAAAGAATAAAAAATAAAATCTTCATATAGTGAATCCCTTTCTACACTATTTCTCCTTACACTCCTTTCAATTTCTAAGTGTTATTTTGCACATTGCAATAATGACCAACAACTCCACTAGATGTATCTTACTATCTGCTAGTCTCTCTCACAATACTCTATCTGGAATCTCTAAATAAAAGAAAAAAAAACTATTTATATATTACAAAAACAGAATCAAGCACTATGATGCATGATAAAGTGTCTCTATGGTGTTAAAATATGAACTAGTGCCTTGGTGCTACTAAATTTTCTCTGTTGTGGTGTTTGGATAACCTGACATAATAGTTGGCTAATCAAGTGTGATGTTTGGTTAATGCGGTGTGGCTCTTCCTTTCAAAACTATTACACTATGTTGCTACAAAAACATGGGCAATACAGTACTTGGTCCATCATCGGTTGCTACGGTGCTCTAGGGGTTGGCACTTTGGCATTGAATTATTTGGTATTTTGATAGAGAGAAGAGCATTACAGCGATCCTCCGGTGTGTTTGTTGCAAGCTTAGAATTTAAGATTGAGCTTTATGTAATATGATTTTTTCATGATAATAAAATATTATTATTTTGATTACAATTTCTCCTAACATACATTTGATATATGTCTATTTATTTTTGTGTGTACTAATAATTTCAGGGAAATAATATTCGAGACTGCTGAAGACTTCAAGTCAGAGTAGAATAGGGTTTCTTATAATGAAGTCAATGTTTTCAATTTTCTTGAGTCTGTGAGACTGTGATTATAATTGGGTAACTATGCACACTAATAGGGGGAGAGAGTTAAAAAATTTTTCTTTGGGGATTTGAAATCTTTTACCCTGTTCATGCTGATGATGTCAGTTCGTACAGATGAGTGACAGTGTATGAAATAAGATTTGTACCATATCATCCAGATAAATTTCACTATTCATATAGATGATCAAAATATCTTATAGATGATTGATAGTGTACGAAATAAGCTTCATACTAGATCATCTAGATGAATTTTAATGTTCATACAGATGATCTAAATATCATATAAATAACTAGCAATATATGAAATATACTTCATACAAGATTGTCAAGAAGAATTTTAATATTTTTAAATATGATCTAAGTATCATACGGATGTTTGACAATATAAAAAATATGCTTCGTACAAGATCATCCAGACAAATTTCAATATTCATATAAATGATCTAAATAGCATAAAGACGACTAACAGTGTATGAAATATACTTCATACAATATCATCTAGCCGAATGTCAATGTTCATACAAATGATCTAAATGTCATACATATGACTAATAGTGTAAAAAATATTATTTATACCAGATCATCTCAGTATGTTTTAAACTATTCTTACAGATAATCCAAGATAATAGTTTAAGATCTAATTTGTTTTCACTTTGAAAATTTATTTAATGGTTGGTTTTTTATGTGTTTTATATTTAATGAGTCATGGAAACTAAAAAAATAATCTGTTGCTATGAATTTTATTTTAAGATTTGAAAAGGAGAGTGCTTTGGGAGAGTGTTTGGGAGTGGAATGTGAGAGATCTTGCAAGGGGAAATTATGAGGGGTTCATAAGGTTGCCCAAAGGTGAGAAACTCTTTGTGTGTTTTTCAAAACTTTGCCCTATTTCTTTGAAGACTATTGATAGAAGACCATCAGAGTAGATCAGGTTATCTACCTTCACCAGGAGGGTGAAAAAATAAAACGGTTCTCTGCTTTCAACAGGAGGGTAAAAAAGGTTGACGGTTCTCTGCCTTCACTAGGAGGGTGAAAAAGGATGATAGTTCTTTGTCGCACCGAGTTGGTGGAAGAGAGGTTTTATAAAGGCTTATCTACCTTGCAATGGGAGCAAAAAGAGAGTCACATGTGATTAATGCAATACCAAGAAGAGTCTCCATATAGTTGATGTAGGTCAACTTGGACCAAACCACTATAAAATTTGGGGTTCTTCTATTCCTTTATGTTTACATCATTTTTATTTTTTGCATTTTGTTTAAGTGTGGTTGAAAAGTATTTTGAGAAAATCTGTTTCTACAAGTAACTGCATACCTAATAATCATCATGTAAAAAAATTCTTAAAATGATTTTCTAAAATCCAAGAGATTTTTAAATTACTAGTTCACCCCCTGTTGCGAATCAACGTTTTATAATTTTGATGATAGCAAACATTCTTATTTCTCTACGACTGCCTTATGTACTGACATTTCAGGTTCACACAATCGGTCTGCAATTTGGAATCAGCTCAAGATTGGATAGACTGGGACTGAGTCAGTTTGTACATTATTTCCTTTCTTTGAGTCTGTGGTATTTGGTGTGGCTCCTGATGTTTTGTAACTTGGAAGATTTTCTTTTGCTTCCTAAAGATTTTTGTTTTTGATAATATTGTCCGGGAATGATATTTATATCATCCTGGATGATCTGTCCAAAAGAAGAAACCATAATTAGGGAATCCTCATTAAAGCAGCCGTCATTATGAAAAACACATCGTCCTAGAAGATTTTGTATCGGCCAGGATGATAGACTGAATTCAGAAAGAATCTTCCGCCATATCTATTTAAAAATAACCTATTTTTGGACATCGTCCACGTGGATCGTCCAGGACTATTAAAATATCGTCCAGGATGATCCATGTCAATTTTTCTAAAATTTCTCTGAAATTTAAGGAAAGTAATTATGACTTGATTTCACGATCAAATCGGCCTGGATGATCGCCAGATCGTCCTGGCCGATATGCTGGACGATTGGTCGTCGGATATCTATTTCTCAGGGCGATGTCATGGACGATATTCCACAATTTGTACTAATAATCCAGGATGATATATTATCGTCCTGGATGATATGAATAAATTTCTTATGAGCATATCAAATCATCCTAGCTTATTGGGCTTAAATTGTACTGATCGTACATGACGATATGCCTATTATCCAGGATGATAATGTTGGCAACTTGCATTAATGAGCTCATTTTTAGCTCTTCTATTTAAGCTATGACAAGACAATTTGTAAGTGTCTTTGGAAGTCATTATAGCTTCGTTCTTTTGGGGGAAACTTGAAGATAAAGCTTAAAAGGGAGTGAGGAAAGGGTGGAGTTTGAGAGAGGGAGAAGATCCTGTGAGGGGGGACTCAAGGGAGTGTGGAGGGGGTTCCACACGGTTGCTCCGGCAAGCTTGCACCTTAATACCATTGGATTCAAGGCTTGTCTCGCGGGAAGTTCACTAAAGAAGAAGATCTCTTTGGTGTCAAAGGACCGGCGACTCCGTCGCACTGGGGAAGGTGGAAGTGATTTTGTAAGGGCTTCTCCGTCTAGCTATGGGGGCTAAAGGAGAGACACTTAGTTTAGTGCAATACTTGGAGGGTGCCTCCAAGGAGTGGACGTAGGTCAAGGTTTGACCGAACCACTATAAATCCAGTGTGTTCTTTTCTTATTATTGCTTCTGCATTTTAATTTCTGCACTTTGATTTCTGTGGTGATTTTGGTTTGAGTTTTATCTTTGTTTTTAAAGTTATCCAATTCACCTCTCTCTTTGTTAGTCTTGGGCCAGCTCATAAGGGCTTAACATCCCTAACGAACTTTCAAGTGGTATCAGAGCACTTTCTAGTGCTATCAGAGATCTTTCCCCCCCCCCCCCTCTCGGTTAGCCTTGGGATATTTTTACTAGGTCTAACAACCTACTCAAACTTTAAAGTGGTTTCAGAGACTAGTCCAAAAATTAAGATTTAGACAACTTTATAGAAAAATGATCATGGCTACTTTTGGAAACCGGAACACTTCTGAAGGAAATTCAATCACTAACCTACTGTTATTTGATAACATTCCTTTCAACTTTTAGAAAAGTCGCATATCTATTTTTCTATAATCACTTGACTATCACATGTGAATTTTAGTATAAGAAGGTTACATCAGACTCACTAGACTTATTGATGGCATTAGGATTGAAAAACTATTTACTGATTGGATATTAAAGAAAAAAGGCTTAGCTTAGTTAAATGTGAAATGTTTACATAGATTTTTCTATGTACTAAAATTTAGGATTACATACGTGTTTTAACTTGTAAAATTGGAAAAGAAATCTAGGATAGAATTTGTAAAATGTATGAAGGATATAATGAGGTGAAACAATCCAGATTGAACATTCTATTACACGACTATGAACTTTTTCACATGAAATTAAATGAGTCAATCTCTGACATATATACACATTTTACTCGGATAGTTTTGTCATTGCATGCTTTAGGTAGGGAAATAATGAATTCAAAAAAAGTTAATAAAATTCTACATTGTTTACCTACTGTTTATAATGAAAAGATAACTACTATAACTAAGTTAAAATACCTAAATGTATATTCTATTAACATTCTATGATTACTTACGAGCAAGGAGTACTGAAAGATAAATTGATGTAGGTGACAAGCATAAGGAGAAGATTATAAAGTTAAAAGTGGATGATTCAGAAATGATCAATCACTGCTTGAGGATAAAGAAGATATTGCACTCATGACAAGGCAATTCAAAAGTTTTCTAAGAAGAAAGTAAAGGAGACATCTACACTAAAACAAAAGTAAGTTCTACAAGAATGCAAAAAATTCTAATGGCATTATTTGTTATGAATGCAAGAAGCCCAGACATATTAAAATCGACTACCTGAATCTCAAAGCTTATCCTAACAAGGAGAATGTTGAGGATAAAACTAATATTACGAAGGGAAAGAAAGACTACAGAGAACTTTCTAGACTGACTCAACTTCAGAATCTTTAAAAAAAGAAAAAGAAGAAAAGTCACAAACTTGTGCTTAATGGAATACAAACTTGATCATTCGGATCAAGAGGAGTTATATGATTTATCCTACGACAAATTATTTAAAGTTTCTGAGAAAACACATACTGTATATAGGAAACTCAAAAAATTGCATGCTAAATTGAACTTAGAATATTTTAATTTATAAAAAGGGTATGAAATCCTTAGGAATGATCACGCAAACATAGATATCAACCACATGTCATTGTTGGATGAATTTGATGATTTGAATAAGAAACATGATTTATTAAAGATATCCTATACATATATTGAGAATAAATATAAGGTGTTTACATATAAAGCGAATCAAAGAGAATATGAGTTTAAAGTTTACAATTCTATTTTAGAAAGCACAAACTCATATCTTAAAGAAAAATTGAAAACTTTTAAGGAAAATAAGAAACCCCCTGCACTTGAATAATTTTATAATCCTGATCATAAGTGTACATTTTCAAAACCTAAGAAAAGGCATTATAACTCACATGGATTAGTTAATCCTTTTCCTGGTGTTAAATGTTTTTTGTGTTGAATGATAGGACATATCGCTCACACTTTCATAATTCATAGTAGAACCCATCTAGTGTGAAGACCTAAAATGCATAGAACATAACATATCAAGTATGCATTTATTTTTTCAATGTCAAGAGGTGAACCCAAATTTATTTTGGTTCCTAAGTCTTATTGTGAATCTGATTTTAGGGAATATAATTTTAATGATAGCAAACATTTTTATTTTTCTATGAATGCCTTGCCTACTAACATTTTAGGTCTACAAGATCAAAGTGCAAATTGAACCAGCTCAAGATTGGGTAGATTAAGACAGAGTCAGTTATAATGTATGTCAAGCATCTTTTAACTTTTCTTGAGTCCATTTTAATAATGTGGGTCCTTATGCTAAATAACCTTGCACACACATACTTGGGGGAAAAATTCTGTCAATTTTAGAATTTTTTATTTTCGATCACATCGGCACGGATGATCCAAAAATTATCCTGGCTGATTAATTAAAAATAAAAACCCTAATTAGGGCATCATGGTTAAGGTAGCTGCAATTAAGTGCATAATCCTAGACAATATTAGCATCAACCGGGATGATAGGCTCAAATCAGAAAGAATCAGCTGCAAGATCTATTTAGGCATCTTTTATTTTTGGACATTGTCCAAGATATCAGCCTAGACTATACAGTGCAATTATTCCTAAATTAATCTGGTAATTAAGGAAAACTATTAATATTTTATTGCTAGATCATATCAACCTGGATGATTAGTTTACAAACCTTAGTTGTTTTTAGATGATAAAAAATAGGCCTAGCTTTATTCCGGGCGATGCTTTGGATGATATGTACTAAATTGAAATAATTGAAATCAGCCTGGATAGTCAAGTAATTTTTTCATCATCCAGACATCCATTCAGGATAATGTTCTAGATGATATTGGTCATTTTATACTAATCGGCCGGATGATCGTGAGATCATCCTGGACGATCTAGTTATTTTTCCATCATCAAGACATCCATCCAGGGAGATGATCTGGATGATATTCATCATGTTGAACTAACTATATAGGATGATATACTATCATAATGGATAATATTTGATGATTAGTTGCTAAGTAGGGCTAATTTGGAGCCCTTGTTTAAAAGATCTCTTATTTTCTCAAGAGAAGATCTTTTGTTGTTATCCTAACCTGAGAGAGCCAAGAGGAGAGGGAGATCAAGGGAAAGAGAGAGAGAGGATCTTGTGAGGGAGAGTTTGTGAGGGGTTTCATAAAGGTTGCTCCAAGTAAGGATTCACATCATCTTTTGTGGTGTCATCCCGGGATCCTTGGGTGTTCTAGAGAGGTCTATTTCAATAATTGATCGAGGTTCTCTACCTGCTTCAAGAGGAAGCAAAAGGAGTTGGGTTCTCTGTCTAATTCAGGAGGAAGCAATAGGAGTTGGGTTCTTTACCTGCTTCAGGAGGAAGCAAAGGAGTTGAGCTCTCTGCCTCATCGGGGTCGGTGAAAAGGTGTGTTTATATGGACTTCTCCGTCTTGTTATAGGGGAAAAAAGAGAGACACTGAGTTTAGTGCAATACCCGAAGGAGAGGCTCTAGGGAGTGGACGTAGGTTAAGTTGACCAAACCACTACAAATTTTGGAGTGTTCTTTCTTATTATAATTTTGCATTTAATTTTTGCACTTTGATTTCTATGGTGATTGATTGGTTGTGTTTGTGATTTTTGCTTAAAGAAAATTTTAAGTACCAATTCACTCCCCTCTTGGTTAGCATTGGGACTAGTTCATAAGAGCTTAACATCTCTCTCAGACTTTTAAGTGGTATTAGAGCGAAATTCATAAAATCAAGTTTTTGAAAACTTTTAAATTTTGATCAATGGCTAACTTTGGTAATCGTAATACTGTTGAAGGGTATTCTATTATCCAACCACCTTTTTTGAGAATATTCTATTTTATTTTTGGAAAACTCACATGTCTACATTTTTATAATCAATTGACTATCACATATAGATACTTGTTAAAGAAGGCTATTCACCTCCATCTCATAAAACTAATGATATTAATATTGTACTTCTTTTCACCGAATGGACTCTTGAGGATAGGGATTTAGCTTAACTAAATACAAAATGCTTGAACTGCTTTTTCTATGCTTTGAAATTGGAAGATTATATGCGTGTTTCAACATGTGCTACAGGTAAAAAAATTTGTGATAGATTGTGTATTACTTATGAAGGAACCAATGAAGTTAAATAATCTTGGTTGAATATTTTATTGCATGACTACGAACTTTTTCATATGAAATCTACTGGATTGATTTCTGACATGTATACTAAGTTTACTCAAATTGTCAACTCATTGTATGCCTTAAAAAGAGAGCTAACTAACTATAAAAGACTGAATAAAATTTTGAGATACTTGCCTTCTTCCATTGATGATAAGATCACTGTAATTACTGAATCCAAGGATTTAAATACTTATTCTATTGATAACTTACTTGGATCACTCATTGCTTACAAGCAATGAGTGAACCAAAGACAACTTGATGCATGTGAGCGAAAGAAGGAGAAAAATATGGCGCTGAAGGCCAACAACACGAACACAGATTCTTCTAGGTTTGAAAGTGATGATGTTACTTTAATCACTAAGAAATTCAAAAGCTTTCTATGGAAGAATCACAAGCACCATAAAAAATGGAACAAAGGTAAGGGTAGCAAAAATTATAAAAGTTCTTTTGATGTTTTTTTTTTTGAATCAAGAAGCCTAGACATGTCAAAGCTGGTTGCCCTACACTTAAGGATCAAACAAGCAAGGAGAAGGGTGAGGAGAAACCCAAATACAGGAAGGACAAGAAGCAGTTCCAAAAGGCATTCTAGGTGCATTATGCATCTAACTCCTCTGAGACTAATGATGAGGAAGAGATAACAAACTTATGCTTAAAGGGTGATCCTCTTGGTCAGTCTGACCAAGATGAGGTATGAGAACCAACCTATAATAAATTACTCGAAGTTTATGAGAACATTCATGCATCATATAGTAAACTTAAGAAATCACATGCGAGTTTTCAAATTTATAAAAAAGAGCATGAAATTTTATCGAAAGATTACTCCTAAATTGATAGCAATCACATATCATTACTTGATGAGTTTGATGAGTTAAATAAAAAGCATTCTAAGTTGGTTGTTAATCATGATTCATTGAAAGCATCCTACACCTCACTTGAAATTGATTTTAAAACTTATATTGAAAAAGATAAGCATAAGGAACACTATTTCAATGTTGATAATACTATTTTAGATAGTTCTAACTCAAGGTTTAAAGTTGATTTGAATGCGCTTAACAAAAATAGGAATACACCCACACTTGAACAGTTTTTCAATCATGATCCAAAACCAAAATTTTTGAAACCTAGGAAGATGTACTTTAACCAAAATAGATTAGTAAACCCTTTTTCTAGAGTTAGATATTTTTTGTGTTCCATGCTTGGACACATCTCATACACTTGCACTATTCACTGTAGTACACATTGGGTGTGGAGACCCAAATTACATGATTCACAGTATAAAATACATGCATTGCATTCTTCTTTCTATAAGGGACCCAAACCTATTTGGGTTCCTAAATCTGATGTTTGATGATTTTTTAGGTGTGCTCTCATCAAATACCTCATGAGAGCATGTGGTACATAGACAACATATACTCATGACACATGATTAGAGATGCTGATCAATTTATTTTACTAGAGGCTGGGCTGGAGGCATGGTCACTCTTGGAGACAACACTATAAAGAAAGTGGTGGGCGCAGGTATGATTGGAAACTCCAATAACCTTTTGATTGAAAATGTTTTGCTTGTAGATGGACTGAAACACAACTTACTAAGCATCAGTCAACTATGTGATAAGGGCTTCATCATATAATTTTTGGAAAATTTATGCATTATTAGCTTTAATGATAACACTATTTTATAGGGAAAGCGGATTAACATATTTACATGCTTGATTTAAAAAATATTGAATGTGCTACTTTATTTATTTAAAAAATGTTGCTGATGATTCTTGGTTGTGGCATAGGAGATTATGTCATGCCAATATGAAAACCCTTAGAAGAGTGATCCAAAAGACCTATTTAGATGTGACCCTAAGCTTAAGTTCACCAAAGACCACCTGTGTGATGCCTGCTAAATAGAGAAGCAAGTCCAATCCTCTTTCCATTCCATTAAGGAAATTAGTACCTCTAGACCTTTAGAAGTCCTTCACATGGATTTTTTTGGACACATTAGCACTACCAGCTTAGAGGGAAAAGTCTATGGATTTGTGATTATCGATGACTACTCGAGGTTCACTTAGACTAATTTTTTGTCGCATAAGAGTGAGTATTTTGATGAGTTTAGATCATTCTTCACTTAGATTCAAAAAAAGCTAGGTTTTGAGATCTTGACCATCCATAGTGACCATGGGGGAGAGTTTGAAAATGAGAAATTTGGAGACTTTTGTGAGGATAAGGGGATTAGCCACAACTTCTCTACTCCTAAGACCCCTTAGCAGAATGAGGCAGCTGAAAGGAAGAACCAGACCTTAGTAGAAGCTGCTACATCCATTCTTACTGAGTATTCACTTCCAAAATACTTTTGGGTTGAGGCGATAAACATAGCTTGTTATGCGTTAAATAGGGTGAATATTAGAGCCAAACTTGATAAGACACCATATGAGATCCTTAAGGGTAGGACAGCCAACCTTTCCCACCTCCATGTCTTTGGTTGTAAGATTTTCATTCTTAATAATAGGAAGTTAGACTTAGGAAAATTTGACCTAAAATCTGATGGAGTGTTCTTAGGATATTTAAGTGTGGGGAAAACCTTTAGAGTATTTAATAAGTGGACATTAGTGGTGGAGGAGACTATTGATGTAGTATTTGATGAATCTAATCCTAAGAAGTCTAAAGTTGAGGATGAAGATGATGTTGGAGAGATTACATAAGGAGTTAAAAATTTGGAAAAGAGTGTAGAACCCCAAAACACTGAAGGAGTAGGTGAGATTACCCAAGGATTAAAAATACAAATATGGAAGAAAGGGTAAAACCTACACACACCTTGTCTAGAAATTGGAGATATTCTTTGAGTCATCATAAAGAACTGATCTTGGGAGACCCTTCTGAAGCTGTTAGAACTAGGCATGGAATTAGGAATGAAGTAAACCATTATGCCTTTATCTCAATGACTGAACCCACCAATATTAATCAAGCCTTATTTGATGAGTTTTGGATCTTAGCCATGCAAGAGGAATTAAACTAATTTATTAGGAATGATGTATGGGTGCTTATAGAAAGACCAAAGGGGAGTGTAGTTGGAATCAAATGGGACTTTAATAATAAGATGAATGATTCTAGTTTGGTGATTAGGAATAAGGCGAGATTAGTGGCTAAAGGGTACAACTAAATAGAAGGACTTAATTTTGATGAGAACTTTGCCCCTGCAGCTAGATTGGAAGCCATTAGAGTGCTAATAGCATTTTCCTGTTATAAGAGATTTAAGCTTTTTCAAATGTATGTCAAGAGTGCCTTTTTAAATGGGGTAATAAAAGAGGATGTGTTTGTAGAACAATCCCAAGGTTTTGAGAGTTTCTAATTTCCAAATCATGTTTTCAAATTAAAAAAGACCTTATATGGATTAAAATAGGCATCAAGAGCTTGGTATGAGAGGCTTAGAACATTTTTACTAAAGAGTGAATTTGTTAAGGGGAGCGTAGACACCACCCTTTTTTTGAGGAAAGTAGGAGATGAGTTACTCATTATTCAAATCTATGTTGATGATATACTTTTTGGATATTCTGATAAAAAGCTATGTGATGATTTTTCTAAAATAATGAGTAAGGAGTTTGAGATGAGTTTTATGGGAGAGTTGTCCTACTTTTAAGAGTTTAGCATAAGAAAATTGGATGATAGAACCTTTATAAATTAATCAAAGTACATAAAGGACATCTTGAAGAAATATGAAATGGATAAAGCCAAGCAAATAAATACTCCTATGCCTTCCAATATTCAGTCGGATAAGGACTCAAATGGAAAATCTATTGATAAAAAGAAGTATAGAGGGATGATTGAACTATTACTTTACTTGAATACTAGTTAACCCGATATAATGTTTAGTGTTTGTCTCTATACTAGATTTCAAGCTGATCCTAAAAAATCCCACTAGATTGTAGTTAAGGGTATTCTTAGATATCTTTTGGGAACCCAAAACTTAGGAATTATGTATTATATGCACACCACTTATTTTTATATTTTTAGATATTTTGATTCTAAGTTTACAGGATGTAGAGTGGATAGAAAGAGCACTTCTTGGACTTACCAATTTATATAACAGTCTTTAGTCTTTTGGTCCAGTAGAAAACAAAACTCTATTGCACTTTCCATTATTGTAGCTGAGTACATTGCCTTAGGGAGTTATATTGCCCAAGTCCTTTGGTTGAAGCAACAAAATCTGGATTTACGATTACCTATAGGCACAATTTCAATCCTTTGTGATAACACTAGTGTCATATGTATCTCTAAGAATCCTATCCAACAATAAAGGTCCAAACATATTGATATAAGGCATTACTTTATTAGAGACCATATGACTAAAGGAGACATTGAGTTACACCATGTCACAACTGAAAATCAATTGGCTGACATCTTTAATAAACCACTAGCTTTTGACACTTTCAGCATCTTAAGGACAAGATTGGGTGTGATTAACATAAATGCATGAACATGTTGTTTATTGAACTTTGAATTTTTTTATTTTGTTGCTTGTTGTTATTTATCTACTCTTTTGTTAATTTTAGATTTGTTTGTTTTACTTTTTACTTTCTTTTGTTTTTTGGGTGTTATTTCTATTATTTTAGTTTTTCTTCTTTTTTGTGTGATCACTACTAAAATGATATTTTATGCTGTATTTTTATTTTTGAAAATTTTTAGTCAATGTTTTACATCTCTAAATCAGTTAAAGGGAGAAACACCGTTGATTGTTTTCCTTCTTCTAACCTCCTTTAGTGGTGTAATTTTCTTTTCTAAATAAAAGTTTATCTTAAAATAATAACTAAACTTTGTGATTGAGATTTTTATATCTTCCTACAATAATCTATCTTATACATATAATGTTCAATGTCTTTAAATTTCTTTCAAATTTTTTGTAATCTTATCGTTGCATTTATCATATAAATTTGATTATATTTTATGGCTTATTCTTCCTTATATTAGAGAGTGAGTTTTTTTTCTCTAATATCTAGAAGATATGCTCACAACTAAGAATATTTAAGAGTTTTTAAAAGAGATATATCTTGAAAAAATGACAAGGGCATAAAATGAGCCCCAAAGAAGAAGAAAAACTAAAAAGATGCTCAATGACCGTCAAAATTTTTTGTGAAAGATACATAAAGTGTATCAAAAATCAAAAGATGGGTAAAGGGAACCAATCAATTGGCAAGAGGTTTAAAATGAGCCCACAAATGGCAAGCTTCCTTCTCTTTCAAAGCTTTAAATCTTAAAAGAATTCTTGTGTCACTTGATATTTTCAAAGGATTGATTTCGAATTTCGTGATTGTGACAAATTACTTTGGTATATTATTTTATAAGAAATTTTTCTGAAACCAAGTTTTGAACGGATCTCTTTTTCTTATCCAATTGGATCTTCTGAGTTGGATCTTTTTTTTCAAAAAATAATTTTCCCTGAGAGAAGTCCGAGCTAGGATTAATAGGATTGGCTTTTATATCATTTTTTGGATTTCAATGATGTTAACTCATTGTTCTTATAATTTTTTTTTTAAAATCAATTCCATGGAAAATTTATTATTTTAGTGTTTTGATTAAAAAAAATTACTTTTGTTCTTCTTTTTCATCTTCTATTCTTCTTTTGGTTTTTCCTCCTTTTAGTGATTTCAAAAGGGGGAGTAGTGTTTGAGTTATTTTGTCATACTGTTTTCACTTTTGTTCATGTTTTATTTTGTTTTGTGTTTACCATTATAAAAAAGGGAGATTATTGCAAATTTGAATTCAAGAAATATAATTTTGATGGTAGCAAAATTTTTTTTCTACGACTATCTTGCTTACTAACATTTCAGGTCCACAAGATCAAACTGCAAATTGAACAAGCTCAAGATTGGATAGATTAGGACTAAATCAGCTTATAATATATGTCAAGTGACTTTTACCTTTTCTTGAGTCTGTTGTAATAATGTGGGTCCTGATGCTATGTAACCTTGCACACACACACTTGGGGAAAAAATTATAACTATATTTGAGTATTTTGTTTTCGATCACATCGGTCCAGATGAACCAAAAGTCATCCTAGATGATAAGTTAAAAATAAAATCCCTAATTAAGCCATCTTGGTTAAGGCAGCCATAATAAGTCACATCGTCTTCGATGATATTAGCATAAGCCAGGTTGATAGGCTCGAAGAAAAAAGAATCTGTCACCAGATCTATTTATGCATCTTTTATTTTTGGATATCATCCATGATATCAGACTGGATGATGCAGTGTAAATATGCTTAAATTAATCTGGTAATTAAAGAAAATAATTAAAATTTGATTGCTCGATCATATTGGACTGGATGATCGCAGGATCGCCCGGGACAATCAGTTCATGAACCTTAGTTCTTTCTGAACAAAAAAAAATTGGCCAGATTCTATTCAGGGCAATGCTCTATATAATATATACTGAATTGAACTAATCATCTGGGATGATTATGAGATTGGCCTGGATGATCCATCGTCCAGATATCCATTCAGGGCAATATTCTAGACGATATTGGTTATTTTGGACTAATCAACCAGGATGATCGTGAGATCATCCAGGATGATCTAGTTATTTTTCCATCATCTAAACATCGATCCGGGGTGATGGTCTAGATGATATTCATCAAGTTGAATTAATTGTATATGATGATATACTATCATCCTAGATGATATTTGATAATTAATTGCTAATTAGAGCTAAGTTGGAGCCCTTATTTAAAAGAATTCTTATTTTCTCAAGTGAAGATCTTTTCCTACTGTCCTGACTTGAGAGAGCGAAGAGGAGAGGGAGAGCAAGGGATAGAGAGAGGATCTTATGAGGGGGAGTTTGTGAGGGGTTTCATAAAGGTTGCTCCAAGCAAGAATTTGATCTTCTTCTTTGATCATCATCCTTGGTTCCTTGGGAATTCTAGAGAGGTCTACTTCAACAACTAATCAAGGTTCTCTGCCTGCTTCAAGAGGGAGCAAAAGGAGTCGGGTTCTCTACCTGCTTCAGGAGGAATCAAAAGGAGTTGGGTTCTTTGCCTGCTCCAGGAGAAAGCAAAAGGAGCTAGGTTCTTTGCCTATTTCAGGAAGAAGAAAAAGGAGTGGGGTTCTCTGCCTCATCAGGGTTGGTGGAAAGGAGTTTTTATATGGGCTTCTCCGTCTTGCTGTGGGGGCAAAAGGAGAGACACTGAGTTTAATGCAATACCCAGAGGAGAGGCTCTAGGGAGTGGACGTAGGTTAAGTTGACTGAACCACTATAAAATATGGTGTGTTATTTCTTATTGTACATTCGAATTTAATTTATGCACTTTAATTTCTATAGTGATTGATTGGTTATGTTTGTGATTTTTGTATAAAGAAATTTTTAAATACCAATTCACCCCCCTCTTGGTTAGCCTTGGGGAGTAGTTCATAAGGGCTTAACATCCCTGTCAAATGTTTAAGTCTAACATTTATTAATTTTGTAGAAACGCTCTCATACATGACCTTGTGAAAGTATATGGTACCTAGACAACAGATGTTTGAAGCATATGACTGGAGATACAACTTAATTCATATCATTGGAAGCGAGGGCTAGAGGAAAAGTGACACTAGGAGACAATACCACTAGGAGAGTGGTAGGCACAAGTATGATTGGCAATGAGAAAATTTTCTTTATTGAAAATGTATTATTGGTTGATGGCTTAAAATATAACTTGTTGAGTATTAGTGAGCTTTGTGATAAGGGTTTTAACATTAAATTTTTACCTTTAATTTACATTATAAGCTAGAATGGAATTAATGTGTTATATGGAAGTATGGTAAATAACATATACATGCTTGATTTTAATTATATTAAATATTCTAATGTTTTTTATCTCAAAACTATCACTGATGAATCATGGTTATGATATAGAGGACTCTGTCATGCAAGCATGAAAAATCATAGGAAGATTACTCAGAAAGAATTAGTTAGAGGAATACCCAATTTAGACGTCATTAAAGATCACCTGCGTGATGCATGTCAATTAGGAAAATAGTTTAAATCCTCTTTTTATTAAATTAATGATCTTAGAACTAGCAAATCATTTGAAGTCCTACACATGGATCTTTTTGAACCTGTTAGCACTGTAAGTCTAGGAGGAAAAACTTTTGGGTATGTAATCATTGATGATTATTCAAGATTAATTTGGATTAGATTCTTATCACATAAGAGTGAATCATTTGAAGTGTTTAGAAATTTTTCTACTTAGATTACGAGGAAGCTAGGTTATGAAATTTTGTCAATTCAAAGTGATCATGGAGGAGAATTAAAAAAAATTTAAGATTTTTATAAAGAGCAAGAAATTGATCATAATTTTTAGCACCTAGGACACATCAATGGAATGGGGTTATTGAGAGAAAGAATAAAACTTTGATAGAAATCGCTAGAGCCATGTTGGCTGAATATTCAATCCTGAAATATTTTTGGGCTGAAGAGGTTAATATGTCTTGTTATATTATGGATAAGATGAACATTAGATCTAAGTTGAACAGCCTATGAACTTCTTAAGGGGATATCACCTAATATTTCACATTTACATGTCTTTGAATGTAAGGTGTTCATATGTAATAATGGTGAAACTCCTTTAAAAAAATTTGATCCTAAATCTAATGAAAAAATTTTTCTAGGATATTCTGGGGTTGAGAAATCCTATGAAGTATTTAACATAAGGACTTTGGTAGTTGAGGAGACCACATATGTAGTTTTTGATGAATCTGGTATTTCTATAGAGTCAAGGTTGGAAGAATAGCATATTGAAGAGATTTCTTAAGGAATTAAAAAAACTAATCTTGAAGTGAATGTTGGAACAAAATATATATTGACTAGAGAATGGAAATATCCTAAGAGTCATCCTAAAGAACTAATTTTAGGAGATCCAAGTGAAGGTGTTAGGACTAGGCATGGAATTAATAAAGAAATGAATAACTCAGCCTTTATTTTAATGATTGAACCCATTAATATAAAGCAAGCACTTTCTGTGAATTTTGGATTTAGGCCAAGTAGGAAGAATTAATTCAATTTGTTAGAAATGATGTTTGAGATTTAATTAAAAGGCTAAAAATTAAAGTGTTGTAGAAACTAAATGGGTGTTCAAAAATAAAATGAATGATTTAGGTGTAGTGGTTAGAAATAAGGTAAAATTGGTGGCTAGGGGGTATAATCAAATAGATGGAATTGTTTTTGAAGAAACTTTTTCCCCTATAACCAGACTTGAAGCGATAAGGGTGTTACAAGCCTTTGCTTATTTTAAAGGTTTTAAATAATATCAAATGGATATTAAGAGTACCTTTCTTAATGGGGTGATACATGATAGTGTTTATATTAAACAATCTCAATGTTTTGAAAATTCAAGGTCTAAATTGAAAAAGGTATTATATAGATTAAAACATACACATAGGGCTTGATATGAGAGGCTAAGAACATTCGTACTAGAAAGATCATTTGTTAAAGGAAGTGTTGACATCACTCTCTTCTTAAAAAAGGTAGGAGATGACATGCTCGTTATTCAAATATATATTGATGATTTCTTGTTTGGATCCACCAATAAAAATCTTTGTGATGATTTTTTCAAAAATAACGAGTAGTAAATCTTAAATTAGTTTGATGGGAGACTTAATTCATTTTCTTGGTTTTAACATAAAGAAGAAAGAGGATGGAACATTTCTTAGCCACACGAAGTATATTAAAGACATCCTTAAGAAATATGAAATGGATAAAGCTAAACCAATGAGTACACCAATGAGTTCCTTAGTGTAGTTAGATAAGACATCAAGGGAAAATATATTTATCAAAAGAAATTTAGAGGAATAGTTGGATCATTACTTTACTTAACTTATAGCAGACCATATATCATGTTCAGTATTTATTTGTGTGTTAGATTTCAAATTGATCTAAAGGAATCACATTTTACTACTATTAAAAGAATTCTGAGATATTTTTTGGGAACTCAAAACTTAGGGATATGGTATCCTAGGCATAGCTCTTCATTTAAAATTATTGGATATTCTGATTCAGATTTTATAGGGTGTAGGGTTGATAGAAAGAGTACTTATGTGACTTGTCAATTTATAGGGAACTCTTTAGTTTCCTAGTCTAGTAGAAAATATAATTCAGTAGCTCTTTCTTCTACTGAAGCAAAATACATTGTATTAGGTAGTTGTTGTGGCACAAGTTCTTTGGTTAAAATAATAACATATGGATTTAGGTTTTCTAATTGGCACTATTTTAATTTTCTATAATAATAAAAGTATCATTTACGTTTTAAAGAATCCTATCCAACACTCTAAAAGTAAGCATATAAACATAAGACATCACTTCATTAGAGATCATGTCACTAAAAGAGATATATAGCTACATCATGTAGATATTGATAATCAACTTGCATATATTTCATAATACCACTAGCTTTTCAAACATTTAGCACCTTAAGAATAAGATTAGGTGTGATTGATATTCTTGTTTAAAAATTATAATTTTGCTAATTAGATTTGTGATGTATTTTGTGTATGTTGATGTTTATGATTTGTTGTTTTTTTATATTTCATTAATGTTTGATTTTTGTTTCTTTGTTTTGTGTTTGTTTTCCATTTATATTATTTTTGTTTTCATTTTTACATCTCATGGATCTTGGGTGGTATGTTTTTGAAAAAGAGTCTTGTTTATCATGTCTAAAGTTCCTTTTCATTCGTATTGTACGAATCACTTTCGTATTGTACGAATTCAATAAAATTTATATGATATTTTTCCTGAGTTGAATAGACAAAAATGATATTTTTGTAAGCATATCATACTATATGATGAGCTCATCGTCTGTACGATCCATTAATTTTCATCTGTTTGAATGAGACGATATAAATCTTATGTATGAAATTAGATTTCATCTGTACGATCCAGTCGTTTGTTGGCATGTAGATGATCTGAATCATTTGGTACAAAAATTATTACTGATCATCCCGGATGAAAAGGTGTTCATCTATATGCTCATTTTGGTTATATATATATATATATATATTACTTCTCGAGAATTGTTTATCACAAATAGTTTTTTCATCAACATAATTATTTTTGACCATTTTCATTTGTCTGTACAAATTTTTTTTTCATCTCGTATGAAATCAAAGTCGTACATACAAACTTCAATTCGTACTGTACAAACTTGCATGATTTCTTTAAGTTGAAAGCCATTCTTTGAATAATTTCACCATTCATTTGCTTTCAAACCTTCTTGTGTTCAAATGGCAAGCACTAGTGGAAAAAGGGCTAGACGCTCAAAGGGTCTTCTTCTCGATCAAAAGAAGTGGAAGAAACATTTCTTTCAAAAGAAAATAAGCAGGCTAGACGCAAAAATAACTCCTTCCCATTTTCTGATTCAAGAAGACATCAACTTCTTAATAATGCCTCTCTTTGCTTCTACTCAATTTGCTTTCATTCTCACTCTAATCTATGCCCTCCACTCAAATACTTTCTACTAATTTCTCTTTAATTTAAAAATGAGGGAGAACTACACTATCATGTCATATTATGTTCTTAAACATAGGGTAGTAATAACTAAGAAGATCTTGGCACATACTTACACCTTTGAACTAAGGGTGCAAGGGCACACAACATGACATCAAGAGAGGATTTGTACTGGTCCATCATTAATCAAAACCTTAGAGGTGTACCTTTAGCCAATCAATTAGCACGTGTGTACACCTTAAATCAAAATGCCAGGATTACCAGCATGTGTTAAGAATGTCAATTATTCCTAAAGCTAGTGATCTTATAAATATCACTCCTTTGCTTTCTCTAGTTATATATCTTATAATTTCTAACACTCCTGTTGATGAAGCCTAGTTGATTCTAGACTACATCAATAATATAACTGACATTAGACTTCCTACCACTAGAAGGAAGAAAAATGTGGCTTTAGGATACCTAATTGCCTATTAGAAAAGAAATATAATATTATTAATCCTAATCCTCTAAACAATCTTCCATGCTATTTCATCAATGCTTCTTTCCATTTACTTTCTCATCGCGATCAGGGGGATCAGGGAGATGAAATGGGAGGAGAAGAGGCTCCTACACCTACACCTGCTTCTAGACTTGAGTAGAATTTCTGTCAAGAAATGGTCTAAAGATTTCATCATCTTGAGTCTCACTTTGATAAACATTTTGATCATGTTGAGGCTTTCCTAGACCAATAAGATGTCGGATATAATGAAATATTGGTTAGGGCAGATGAAAGTTTGACTCAATCAACAATCAAGTAGCTACCATCAATAGCTAGTTTACAGGGTTCAACCCTGCTTAACCACCTCCAAATCAAGATTCACTAGCATATTAGTTTTGCATTTTCTATTGTACTTGATGTGTGTGTTTGTTTTTAAGATTTCATGTAATTGTTTTTTATTGTTTGAGTTAGTATCTTGTATTTTTTGTATTTGCATTTGTATTTTGAGTTTGGAATGATATTTATCTTATTTTGAAGATCATCCTCTTGAATATTTTCTAAGTTTCTATAGACTAATCAAATATAGTGATCTATGGAATGAAATTTTAAAATATTTTACTCTACAACTTAATTTTCTAGCTAAAATTAATTTCTTAACAATTCAAATTAAATTATGATTAGATGTAAATTAGAAGATCATTTTTATATTCTTATTAGCTATAATTGTTGCAAAAGATATGTCTTATTTTTAAAAATTTTGTTCAGTGTGTTTATTTTTGTTATTTATTAGATTTTGTAATAAGATTTATTAATATCAGAAAGACCAAGAAGGAAAAAAAATGATGAAGAAAGTGTGCCAAGCTTGAAAGATGCATAAAATGTGCCACAAGTTGAAAAGATGTGCAAAGTTCACCAGAAATTAAAAGAGGTACAAAATTAGCCTAAAATGAAAAGATGCACAAAGCGTGGCTAAAATTGGAAAGATGCATAATGTTTCCAATCGAGTTCTTTCCTTCTTCTTTCTAATTCGTACATAAATCTATACAATAAACAATAATCTCCACTATTTAATTGGAAACTAATTGTTCTTTGATTTAGAATAAGAGACTTTCCTTTTTGCATAAGGATGTTATTGTTGTCTTTACAAATAGTTTAAAATCCTCATTTTCATCATTTATTAGATTTGACAATAGCAACATTTCTTTTTCAAGAGGTACTTCTCTTTTCATTTTTGTCAAAAGAGGAAGTCATCGTTATTGCTTATTATTATGATTTGCGGTGAATTGTGTTATGTTTATTTTGAGGGGAATCTTCATTTGTTTTAATCGAGGGAGTCATTTTGAATTGTGCTATGTTTATTTTCTTTTGATCGGGGAAGTTATTGTGATTTAAGTTTTGTTCGTTTATTTTGATCTAGGGAATCATTGTGTTATATTTATTTTTTTTATTGTTATTATGATCATCATGTGATCATTTGTGTTTGTTGTGTGTGTGTTTTCATTTTTGAATTCATTTTGTTTTTTTTTTTTTTGTTATAGAAAAAATTTAAACCCTTATTTTTAATTGAGTATGCATTGAGGGGGGAGCTTGGGAGAATAAGGACCTTTAATGTTAATTCAAACAATAATTATTTTTCCATCATAAAAAATAGTGAGATTGTTATAAACCTAGAATTTAAGATTGAGTTTTATCTAATGTGATTTTTTGATGATAATAAAATATTATTATTATGATTACTATTTCTCCTAACATGCATTAGATATATGTCTATTTGTTTTTTATGTGCACTACTAATTTTAGAGAAATCATACTCCAGACTACTGAAAACTTCAAGTTAGAGTAGAATAAGGTTTCATGTAATGAAGTTAGTGTTTTTTATTTTCTTGAGTCTATGAGAGTGTGATTTTAATTGGGTAACTGTGCACATATACATAGGGGGAGATAGTTAAATTTTTTTTTTTTTGGGATTTGAAATCTTTTACCCTATTCATACTGTACGATGTTAGTTCATATAGAAAACTAATGATGTATGAAATAAGCTTCATTCAAGATTGTTCAGATGAATTTCACTGTTCATACACATGATTTAAATATCATACAGATGGCTGACAGTGTATGAAATAAACTTCGTACCATATCATCTAGACAAATTTCAATTTTTGTACAAATGATCTAAATTTCATATAGATGACAAACAATGTACAAAATATGCTTCATATAGGATCATCTAGAAAAATTTTAATATTCATACATATGATCTAAATATCATACATACAACTAACAGTATAGGAAATACACTTCGTATAAGATCATTTAGATGAATTTCAATATTCATACAAATGATATAAATATTATACAAATGAATAACATTATACAAAATATGCTTTATACCAGATAATCCAAAAGAATATAAATATTCATACTAATAATCTAAATAACATAAAGTAGAAAATAGTGTATGAAATAGTGTTCGTACCAGATCATCTTAGAATTTGTTAAACTATTTGTACAGACGATCCATGATCATATTGTACGATCTAATTCATTTTTAATTTAAAAATTCCATTTATGGTTTTTTATATTTTTTATATTTAACAAGTCATAGAAAATGAAAAATTAATCTATTGCTATTAATTTTCTCTTGAGAGTGAAAAAAAAAGTGCTTTGGGAGAGTGTTTGGGAGTGGAGTGTGAGAGATCTTGCAAGTGGAAATTATGAGGGGCTCACAAGGTTGCCCAAAGGTGAGGAACTATTTATGTGTCTTTCAAAACTCCGCCCTACTTCTTTGAAGACTCTTGATAGAAGATCTCCAAAGTAGATAAGGTTATCTTCCTTCACCATAAGGGTGAAAAAGTATGAAGGTTCTTTACCTTCACCAGGAGGGTGAAAAAATATGATAGTTCTCTGCCTTCACCAGGAGGGTGAAAAAGGACAACAGTTCTATGCCTTCACTTGGAGAGTGAAAAAGGATGATGGTTCTCTACCTGAACAAGGAGGGTAAAAAAGGATGACAATTCTTTGCCTTCACCAGTAGGGTGAAAAATAATGATGGTTTTCTACTACATCGGGTAGGTGAAAAGAGGTTTTGTAAGGGCTTCTCTGCCTTGCTTTGAGAGAAAAAGGAGAGTCAGCTATGATTAGTGCAATATCCAAAAAAGGAGTATCTAGGATGTGGACATAGGTCTAGTTAGACCGAACCACAAAAAAATTTGGTGTTCTTTTGTTCATTTCTTTTTACCGCATTCTTATTTTTCGCACTTTATTTTACTGTGGTTTAAAAGTATTTTGTAAAAATCTATTTCTTCAAGTAACTACATACTTAAGGATCATTGTGTAAAAAATTTCTTTAAAATGGTTTTTAAAATTCACCCCCCCCCCTCTTAGTTAGCCTTAGGACAGTTCTACTAGGTCTAACAACCTACTCTAACTTTCAATCTTGACCTCATTTTGGGTGATGTTAATTCTCTAAAATTATTAGTTAACATTATGCAAATGATGGATAATAATATCAGTTCATTTTGTGAACTAATTGTACGGTACAAATCTATTTGTACTTAACTTAAAAACCTATTTGTACTTAACAATTAGTTCAAATTGAATCATACTAGATGACCCAAACATTGTCTAAAAATATCTCAGGTGAATCGTACTGTATGAACAGTTCAAATTGGGTCATACTGGATGACCCAAACTTCATCTAGTGACCCCTCAGGTGATCTTATATTATGATCTATGATCATACCATATGATCAACACAAAAGTAGAAATTCTTTTAACCATTAACTTCCATAATCAAACACTCAAATACGTAAAATTTGATTCACCTAAATTTATCAAACCTCGCACAAATCACCTAAATTTGTCAAACCTCTCACATTCACACTTCCCAAATCACAAATCCTTGTCCATCAAACCAAATCAACTAAGACTCAAGTAAATAGCCTCTACAAAATCCTAACAGCCCATCCTAGGTGGCATGACCAAAGTTGACTGGTCAACGTGGTCAATTTCAAACAATACCCTCTTAAATGGTCAAATTTGAAAAGTCCATATAGATTGTAAGACCTATGCAATTGTCCCAAACTAACAAAGAGGGGGGTGAATTGGTAATTAAAAAAAATTTCTCTCTTTAATTTTAATAGAAAACCATTTAATAATATTAACAATTTAGTTTTTCTTTTTCAAATAAGCTTTTCAACCACAAATACAAAATGCTAAAAAAAAATGCTTAAATAAAAAAGAAGTACATAGAAAATTTATAGTAGTTTGGTCCAACAAGATCTACATCCACTCCTTGAAGACTCCCTCTTCAGATATTATACTATTACCAAAATGACTCTATTTTTGCCCCACAGTAAGGTTTAGAAGCCCTTACAAATTTCCTCTCTTCCACCAGTCCTTGATGTGGAAGACTATCGTCAACCTTTCACACCCTCCAAGTGTCAGCAGAGTACCATCATTCTTTGACACCCTCCAAGTGTCGACAGAGTAATGTCATTCTTTCACACCCTCTAAATGTTGGCAGAGAACTGTTATCCTTTCACACGCTTCAAATGTCAGCAGAGTGCCTTCATCCTTTCATACCCTCCAAGTGTCAGTGGAGTACTAGATCTTCTTCAAAGTTGTTCTCTCTAGTAACTAGAAATAAGAAAGGAAAAGAAGTAACAAAAATACAAAAGAGATTCTTACCTTTGAGTAACCTTGTGAACCATTCACACTCCACTTGCAAGAACTCTCTTTCAAATACTCTACCAAAACACACTTTCACTTGCTCTATGAGAAATCATGAATAACTGTTTCATCCAAGTAAGTTTCCAAGGACTTTTTATATGAAAGACACAAAAAATTATCTAGAAAATTGAAAATTATAATTTTTAGCGTACACAATTGTATATTACGATAGACATTCATATGTATAAATTGTTAGAAAACTATTTCGTACGAACCTATATGAACCATTTTCATACACCTAATCATCCATTATGAACCATATTTTTATTGTACAAATATTTGAGAAAATTTTCTAATTTATCGGGATGAAAAATACCCCATATTTTCATACCTTGGACATCGTCTGTACAAATATTGGATCATACACTACCAACAATTAAGAAAATTTTATGGTTCATCGAGATTAAAAAAGACCCATTCTTTTCATACTTTGGACGTTGTCTGTATGAAGGTCACTTCATACAGTACAATTAGATCAGAAAAAGATCATCAGGAAGAAAAGGAGCAATTCTTTTCATACTCTAGATATCATCTGTATGAAGGTCACTTCATACAGTATGATCATTTCAGGAAAATTCAAAGATCATCGGGATGAAAAGGAACCCATTTTTTTTTTGTACTTTAGACGTCATATGTACAAAGGTAACTTCATATAGTACAAATAATTTAGAAATTTTTTATGATCATCAAGACAAACAAGAGTGTATCTATTTCATAGTCTGGATGTTATTTGTACTAAGGAATCTTCATATAGTACGATCCATACTTAGAAAATTTTCTTCCTGTATTTCGTTTAACTGCTCGTTAGAGGAAATACCTTAATAAATCATCCCGTATGAATTGAAATATACAATATGATTAGTTTAAAAAATTATAAATTTTTAACACTCCCGTAGTGTGTATGTCTATAGTTACTCAATTACAATCACACTCTCTCAGACTCAATAAAAATAAAAAAAACACAGACTAAATTTATAATGAACCTTACTCTAATCTAATTTGAAGTCTTTAATAGTCTGGAGTATGATTTCTTTAAAATGTTAGTACACATAAACAACAAAACCAATATATCCAATAAATGTTAGGAGAAATAGTAATAAAAACAATAATATTTAAAATAATTAAAAACACATATAATATGAAAAACTAAGTTGCAACAACCTCCCCTTTTTTGATGATGGCAAAATAGTTATTGTTTGAGTTAACATTTAAACCCTAAATTTGTCCTTAACTCTCCCTAAATGAATGAACATGTTTAAATATAGGGATTCCCATGAAGATCAAAGAAAACATAAAGAAATAACACACAAAAAACAAAAAATAAACCCTAAAACAAATAATATCACAAAAAACATAAAAACAAAGAATATCAACACAAAAACAAACACAAAAATAAATAATATTATTACTCCCCCTTTTGACAACATTAAAAAGGGAAGTAGAAATGAAAGATGTCAAACGATAAACCAAAAGAATGGACCTTGAAAATTATTTTTAAATAATTATAATAATATTATTAATTTCATAAGACTAAAAATAAAGATTCAAAAAATTTAAATCAAAGAACAACCAAGATAAGAAAGTTAATAAAGAACATAATGCATCCTAGATAAATTAAATAAAGATGATTATTACAAAAATGATGAAATGAAGATTAGTTAATTTTAATTTAAATATAGAGTATGATTGAAAATTAGATTGATTTGAATTAGAGATTAAATGATAGTGAAAATAACATAATAAATTAAATTTTTAATTGGCAATATTGCTCATCTTTTCAAATATTTGTGGCACACTTTGTGCATCATTTTCTTTTGGGCTAATTTTGTACCTCTTTTCAATTTATGAACTATTATGCAATTTTGATTTTTGCACACATTGTGCCTTTCTTTTGATATACCCCATTTTTTAAATTATTTTTAAAATAAGTATTCTAAAATAAAATTTCTCTAATAATAAAAATAATCATATCATATTGAAAAAGAAATAAAAAATAATAAGACATCAATATTGTAATAATGATATTCAAATTATATTTGCCTAAATGAACATGAAATTGGTCTTCTTATCTATATCCAACTATAATTTAATTTAAATTTTTTAAAAAATTAGATTTCGTAATTAAGTTAATTATGTAATGCAAATTAATTTATAGCACATTTTTAGATCAATTACAAAAGGTATATATATATATATATATATATATTTGAAACAAATACAAGTTACCAAAACATGACATGGTTTATTGATATCAAAAATATCAGATACATTCAGAACATTAATATTAATTTCAAAACAGACATAACATCATTACATAGACTTCTCAACACAAAACAACCACCCCAAACATGAAAATAACAAACATTAACTCATCACTGACAAAGACTTATAGAAGCAACAACAAATTGTACATCTAAAACTCAGAGGGGTCCGGGTCTAGAGGAGGCTGGGTGAAAACTGAAAAATAACTATTCTTTATAGCTACATTTGTATTTTCTGTGTCAAACTGACCACAAATCCACCCCATGTCCTTCTTATATCTCGCATTTTGCTGATTTAAATGAGTCTCAATTTAATTAAAATGTTAATCAAAGTGAGTCTCTAATCGTTCATAACACTGAACCATCTCCTGAAAGCAGTGCTGATCAGGTCCATGTGCAGATGTTGGAGCTCCCCCTTCTTCTTCAAAATCACTACATGAACTCTCAACTCCCCAAAATAAAGATCAAAATGAAGCATCAGTGAAAAAGATAGGAAGTTTTGTGGAAGGATCAGGATGGAGTATGTGGTACTTCTTATCTAAAATGTATGCTACTAAGTGTCTTATAGCAATATTCGTTTTCCTCTTATGATGAGGAAGTCTAATTTCAGAAAGATTATAAATGAAATCAATGATGAGTTTGGCCTCATCAATGGGTTTTCTGGTCATAATTAGGTATGTAATGTTGGACAAAAGTGGAGTCATATTTATACGATCACCAGCCTTTTGAATAATTGAGGTTCTTAAGATATGTTGGATGATCCGGGCATTTTGGTTCAAAGTGTAGACTCTCGCTAAGTGACATACTTGAGAGACACCTATAAGAGTTTTATTAATCTCCTTCCAGTCATAACCAGATTTAGAGGTCAAGGTGTGAGCTCTAGTGCCATGAGTTCTTAAATGAAGAAAAGTTCCTAAATCTTCTTTTATGATTTTTACTCACTATTTTTGAACAAAAGAGGTTATCCTAGTTTGATCCTCATTAAATCTCATGTTTGCTAAGAAATAATGAAAAGTCTCTTTGTGGTAGGTGTAGATCAAGGTCAGAATAAAAGAGAAGTGAGTTGGAGCAAAGTGTAACTTGATAGAAAATGGTTATCATCCTGGATGAGAAGTCTAGAAGGAGTAATCTTAGTGGCTACATGCCTAAAGAATGCATCCTCATCATCCTTAGAAAAAAGGTTGTCATCCCCACTAGTCTTAGAAGAGGATCCCTTAGTAACACTTGAATGCTTACTCGAACTGGCCATTCCTAAAATGAGGGCTCTAGAAGGTTTAGAAGTGAAAATGAAAGTGAATGAAAACAATTTTCAAAACCCTTCTATATATAGAAAAGCTACCTTTTGTATATTATGAAATTGGGTTCATACGTATGATCTTGAGATTGTATGGGTTAAAAATTATTTTCGTTGTATAAATGGAAAAGGTTAAAATGAAATGACTTTTCATAAAAACACCATTTACTAGGCATCCTTTTGTACATGCTTTTAAACCACACATTCATACAGATGAACAAGTGTTCATCCGAGATGATCAGAATATTAAAGATCATTTTAAAGGCAGTTAGGTTCATCCGTCATAGAAATTGACAACTGGATCATACAAATACAATTTTATATGTACAATTAGTTATAATAATTGATTCTAACAAGATAACCTTCCACATGCGTATAGACAAATCTATACATATTATATAGTATAATGACATCATCATACAATATGAAACTATGAAAAATCTGTTCAACTCCAAAACCAATTATAGACATGCTATCAAATTCGTACAATATGAATAAAATTTTGTACAATACGAACAAAACACTTAGAAAATAAAATATGAAAAGAAGAAAAGCTTTTCAAATTCCATCATCCTTTGATGAGTACCAAATATCCAAACTAAAAACTGACAAAATAGAAACCAAAATAAAAATAAACACTCACAAAAAAAAAAATAGAAACATAAAAACTAAATCTGACACACACATAGAACATATCAAGTTTACAGAAAATTTTGTCTAAGTATCAAGATAAATCACACCTAACCTTGTTTTTAAGGTGCTAAATATGTCAAAGGCTAGTGGTTTTGTAAAAATATATGCATGTTGATTTTCAATAGAAACATGATTTAATTCAATTTCTCCTTTGACTACATGATCTCTTATAAAGTGATGCCTTATGTTTATATGTTTAGTTCTTGAATGTTGGATAGGATTATTTGAAATTCAAATGGAGTAAGTGTTATCATAATAAATTGGAATTGTGCCTAATATAAATATTAAATTAATCAATTATTGTTTAAACTAAAGTACTTGAGCAACACAACTTCCGTAGGCAATGTACTCAGCTTCAGCATTAGATAGGGCTACAAAATTTTGTTTCCTACTAGACCAAGAAACTAATGAATTTCTTATGAATTGCAAAGTTCCATATGTACTCTTTTAATCTACCCTACAACCTATAAAGTTTGAATTAGAATATCCAAAAATTTCAAATGAAGAGCTGTACAAAGGATACTAAATCCCTAAGTTTTGAGTTCCCAAAAGATATATTAAAATCTTATTCACTGTTGTCAAATGTGATTCTTTTGGATTAAAATAAAATTTAGCACATAAATAAACATGAAATATTATATCTCATATGTTAGCTGGAAAATAAAGAATGTTCTAATTATAACTCTAAATTTCTTTTGATCAACAAATTTTTCCTTTTTCTCCTTATCTAACTAAGCTGAGAAACTCATTGGTGTAGTTACTGGTTTAGCATTAACCATTTCATATTTCTTGAGGATGTCCTTAATATACTTTGACTGATTAAAAAAGTTCTCCCCTTATTTTTTGTAATGCTAAAACTAAGAAAGTAACTTAGATCTCCCATTAAACTCATCTCAAATTTACTAATTATTTTTGAAAAATCATCACAAAGATTTTTATTTATTGATCCAAAAATAATATCATCAATATTTATCTAAACAATGAGTATATCATCTTCTAATTTATTCAAAAAGAGAATGGTATCCACACTTCCTTTTATAAAAGATCTTTATAATAGGAAAATGCTTAACCTCTCATACTAAGCCCTGGGTGCCTATTTAAATCTATATAATGCCTTTTAAAATTTGAAAACATGATTAAGGAATTTAGAATTTTTAAAATCTGCATGTTGCTTAATTTAAAAAACCTCTTGTATCACTCCATTCAAAAAGACACTCATAACATTCATTTAAAATAACTTAAATCCTTTAAAATGGGCAAAGACTAACAAATCCTTAAATCCTTCAAGTATTGTTAAATGGATAAAAGTCTCTTTAAAATCATTGCCTTCAATTTGATTATACCCCTAAGCCACCAATCTAGCCTTATTTCTAATCACAAATTCTGAAGCATTCATTTTATTATTAAATACCACTGAGTTTCAAGTACACTTTGATCCTTTGGCCTTTTAATCAATTCTCAAGAATCATTCCTTATAAATTGATTCAACTCCCTTGCATGGCTAAAATCTAAAATTTATTCAAAAGTGCTTGATTAACATTTGTTGGTTTAATCATTAAAATAAATGTAGAATGGTTAACATCTTTGTTAAGTCCATGCTTAGTCCTAACATCCTCACTAGGTTCACCTAAAATTAATTCCTTTGGATGATTCTTAAAAAAATTCCATTCTCTAGGAAAAGGGTTTTATTTTTCCATATTTTCTTCCAAATTTATCTTTTAAATTCCTTGGAAGTTATTTTTTATATGATCCACTTCAAAACTTGGCTCTTCCAAAATGTTAAATTCATCAAATATAATATGTGTGGTCTCCTCAACTGCTAAAGTTTTTTGTTAAACACTCTATATGATTTTCCAACACTAGAGTACTTAAGAAAAATTCCTTCATCAGATTTTGGATCAAATTTTTCTAAAGGAGATTTTTTATTATTATGTATAAACACCAAGGTTTTGAAAACCGGATCGGACAACGAACCGGAAGAAGGAGAGGTTCAAGGTTTGACCGGTTCGAATAGGGGTCGAACCGGATGACGTAATAAATAATAATATATTAATATTATAAAATTTATAAAATGAATTAGACATTTTCCTCTAATAACTTCAATGTAGGTACATTTCATTTTCATATTCAACTCATAAAATAACATAAGTATTGCATCAATTAAATTCATAAAACATAAAAAACATAACAAATAACATAAATGTGGCATCAAATAAGTCAATAAAATAATAAAATATAAGCAAATATTTCATAAATAAGTGAATAACTAACGAAATAAGAAATGTTTGAATGCATACCTTTTGTCAAGTGTTGGGTTTTGAGCTTTTTTGGATCTTCTACACTTAAAATCAAATGCTTATTTGAATTTTTTTCCTATTTTAGTTTTATTTTATTGGATTTCATGTTATCTCAATAATCAATAATGTTATTTGTTAGCAACAATATCAATTTTTTGTTGAATGCTTGAATCATAATTCATATATGTTGGTGTTTGTTAGACATATCAATCAAATTTCATTTATTTTTAGCAATATGACACAAATCATTTAAAATTTTTATTGTGGTTGTTCTCAGATTGAGTGTAGATAATATAGAGCATAATCCTAAGGTTTCTAAACTTTGTTGTGTATCCAATTGCAATTTTTTTAGTCTTTTACATTTGTCTCATAGACAACTCTATCTTTGATGTCTACATCAAAAGAACCATCTAATTCCTAAATTCATACAA
>NW_021521052.1:339972-418519 GCF_001605985.2 Dendrobium catenatum | reverse complement strand
AAAAAAAAAATTTACCTCACAGTAAACCAGCGGCTAGGCTAGGATCGTCGGAGGAGTTCGCCGGCGGCTTGAATGATGTGCTGTTGTTATTAAGAAAGAAAGTCATCCAAATATCCAACTAATTCAAAGAGAGAAAAAGATGTTGAAAAAAAAAACAAAATTAAATCTCACGGTAGGAGGACGCCACGGATGGGATGGTCGGAGGAGTTCGCCGTGGATGGGATGGTCGGAGGACGGGGGAGTTCGCCGCAGTTGGGATGCTTCGATCGTCGACTTCGAGCAGCCGCTGCTTGCTTGCTTCGGTCGTTGACTTCGAGCGGGAGTAGAGGAAGAGCCGAAAAATGACATCCATCGTATATTTTGAATCACTATTTAGGGTAGAGCCGTAGAGGAGCGTTTCCCAGCCTCATTACACGCCGTTTGATCATTTTTGGACGGCTGAGATTCGCCAATTTTAGAACCGGCCGGTTCTCCAAAACCCGCCCAGTTCGGCGGTTCCCCGGTTCAACCGGGTTCTTGGCCGGTTTTTTACCGGTTTCGCTTGCAGCCGGTTCATTTGGCAACCCGGACCGCCCGCCGGACCGGTTCACGGTTAAACCGGTCGAACCGGCCGGTCTGGTCCGGTTTTGAAAACCATGATAAACACCTTACATACAAAAATATACAAATGTAACAAATTAGGTGTTCTTACCATAAGAAGCTCATAGGGTGTTTTATTTAATTTTGATTTAATATTCACCCTATTCAAAACATAATAAGATGTTCTTATCGCTTCAGCCCAAAAATGTTTAGGAAGTGAATATTCAGCCAACATGGCTCAAGTAGCTTCAATTATTGTTATGTTCTTTCTTTTGACAACCCTATTTTACTGAGGGGTCTTAGGTGCAGAAAAATTATGATTAATTTCTTTTTCTTTATAAAATTCTTCAAATATTTTATTTTCAAATTTCCCTCCATGATCACTTTGAATTGAAATAAATTCATAACCTAGTTTTCTTTGAATCCATGATAAAAAGTTTTTAAATTCCTCAAATAATTTAATTTTATGGAATAAAAATTTAATCCAAGTGAATCTAAAAAAATCACCCACAATCATAAATCCAAATACCTTCCCTCTTAGACTTACATTGCTAACTAGTCCAAAAAGATCCATATGAATAATATCCAATGGTTTACTAGTTCTAAGATCCTTAATAGAATGTAAGGAGGACTTCACCTATTTTCCTAGTTAACATGCATTACACATGTGATCCTTAGTAAAGTTTAGTTTTGGTATACCTATAAAAAATTCTTTTTTTATAAATTTTTTAAGGTTTTTTATGCTAGCGTGACAAAGTCTTCTATGCCATAACCATGATTCATCAGAAATTATTTTCAAACAAAAAGCATTAGGATTCTTAATAAAATTTAAATTTAGCATATACACATTGTTTACCCTAGTTCCATGCAATACATATTTTCCATTTTGGCTTAATATACAATTAGTGGGAAAAAATTTAACACTATGGCCCTTATCACATAGCTGACTAATACTCAAAAGATTCTGCTTTAAGCCTTCTACAAGTAAAATATTTTCAATAAAAAAATTATTCAAGTTTTTAATCATATATGTACCTACTACTTTCCTAGTGTTATTATCTCCAGTGTTACCTTGCCTCTATTCTTGGCTTCCAGCAAAATGATTTGTGTAGTGTCTCTAATCATATGTTTTAAATATCTACTATCCAGGTATCAAATACTCTCATGAGGTCTTGTATGTGTGTGTTTCTACAAAATAATCAAACGTTAGTATTGGGAACCCAAACAAGTTTAGGTTTTCCTCTTGGAAAAATTAAACTAGATGCATGTATGATATGACTAATTTTATGCATATTAGGTCTCCACACAAGATATGATTTTTTATGAAAAGTGCAAGTGTGAAATATGTGTCCTATAATGCCACATGAAACACATTTAATTCCTGGAAAAGGGTTTTTTAATCTATTTGTGAAAACTTGTCTTTACCTAGGTTTTTGAAGTTTTTATCTTTTTATCTTGATTAAAAAGTTCTTCAAGTATAGGTGGAATACTATTTTTCTTAAGTGCATTCATTTGTGCTTTTAAAAATATGTTTGTACTTTCTAACATAGTATTATCAACTTTTAAATAGTGCTCTCTATTATCAGATTCATCTATAAAAGTTTTAAAATATTTTTCTAGTTTAGTGTGGGATGATTTTGATTATTCAAGTTATTTATTCAAAACATCAAACTCATCCAAAAGTTTCATGTGGTTTTTATCAATTTGTGTGTGATCTTTCTTAAGGATTTCATGCTCTTTCTGTAGTTCAAAGAAATCTAAGTTTAATCTAGCATGCATGTTTTTAAGTTTTCTATATGTTGTATGAATTATTTCAAAAAATTTAACTAATTAATTATAACTTAAGTCACATACCTCCTCTTAATCTGACCGATCAAGCTTATTAGCCATTAAGAATAGATTGATGACTTCTTCTTCCTTTTCTATTTTTGATGAATCCGAAGCTGAGTCTGCTTGAAAAGCTAGTTGAAATCTCTTCTTAGCCTTCCTCACATTTGTTTTCTCCTCCACCTTCTCCTTATTAGGATATGCTTTAAGATTAGGGCATTCTGATTTGATATGTGTAGGTTTTTTGCATTCATAGCAAATAATGTCATTAAAAACCTTAATATTTTTGTGCAACTTACTTTTATTCCACTGCTAGCATCTCCTTTGCTTCCTTTTTAGAAAACTCTTGAATTGCCTTATCATCAATGCAATGACAACTTCATCCTTAGGTTGTGATTGATCACTCTCCAAGTTATCCACTTTTAAAGCTATATTCTTCTCCTTTTTCTTTTCCTCTACATCAATCTGTCATTGAGTCACTCCTTGCTTGTAAGCAATTAGTGAACCAAGAAGATTGTCAATAGAATAAAAAGTTAAATCTTTAGACTCTATAATATTAATAATTTTAGCATCATATGTAGTAGGTAAATAATGAAGTATCTTATTAACCTTTTCAGCATTCATTAGTTCCCCACCTAATGTATGCAAAGATGTGATTATTTGAGTAAATCGTGTGTATATGTCAGATATGGTTTCATTTGGTTTCATACGAAATAGTTTATAATTATGTAACAAAATATTTAATCTAGATTGTTTCACTTCATTAGTCCCTTCATTTATGATAAAAAGTATATCTAAAATATCTTTTCAACTTTTTTAAATTGAAACCCACATGTAGTCTTCAAATTTAAGTATATAAAAGAAACTATTTAAATATTTTGCATTTAATTATGCTAAGTCTCATTCTTCTACAGTCCAGTCAGCAAAGGGCGTTTCAATTCTAATGCTATCTTCAAGTCTAGCTAGCCTAGTGTACCCATCTTGAACTAAAATCCACAAGCGATAGTCAAGCGATTGAAGAAAAGTAGACATTCATACTTTCCAGAAATCAAAATGGATTTTATTAAATAATAGGGGTCTAGTGATTGAATACCCTTTACATGTGTTATAGTTTTCAAAATTAATTATAATCATTTTTCAAAAACCAGTCTAAACTTAAAATTTTGAACAAAGCTATGATACCACTTAAAAAGTCTGTATAGGATGTTAAACCTATGTAATTATCCAAAGGCTAAGCAAAGTGACTCTCCTTTTGCTTCTATAGCAAGGTAGAGAAGTCTTATAAAATTTCCTCTCTTCCACCAATCCCTGGTGTGGAAGAGTACCATCATCCTTTAACATCGTTCAAGTGTCAATAGAGTACCATCAACCTTTTACACCCTCCAAGTGTCAGTAGAGTACCCTTATAATTTAACACCCTCTAAGTGTCGAGAGAGTACCATCATCCTTTCACAACCTCTAAGTGTTGGCAGAGTACTATCATCTTTTCACACCCTCCAAGTTTCAAAAGAGTATCGAATCTTCTTGAAAGGTCTTATTTCGAGAAGCTAGAAAGAAGAAAGAAAGAGAAGCAACAAAAATACAAAATAGATTCTTACCTTTGAGTAACCTATTGAACCCTTCATACTCCACTTGCAAGAACACTCACTCAAACACTCTCCCAAAACACTCTTTTACTCGCTCTCTAAGAAATCACGAAGAATTAATTCGTACAAGATAGTTTCTAAGGACTTTTTATATGAAAGACATGAAAAATCATCTAGAAAATGGAAAATTATAATTTTGAGCATACATAATTGTACAGTATGATCAACATTCGTATGTACAAACAGTTCAAAAATTGTTCTGTATGAACCTGTATGAACCATTTTTGTACACGCTAATCATCCAGTATGAACCATATTTGTAATGTATGAATAGTTGAGAAAATTTCCTAATTTTTGTACTCTAGATGTTGTCTGTACAAACACTGGATAATATAATATGAACAGTTAAGAAAATTTTGTGGTTCATTGGGATGAAAAGGGACCTATTCTTTTTGTATTTTGGACGTTGTCTGTACGAATGTCACTTCGTACAATATAATTAGTTAAGAAAAATTCAGAAATCATCAGGACAAAAAGGGGCCCATTCTTTTCATACTCTGAATGTAATTTGTATGAAGGTCACTTTGAATAGTATGATCAGTTCAAAAAAATTCAGAGATCATCGGGATGAAAAGGGACCCATTCTTTTTGTACTCTTGAATTTGTCTGTACGAAGGTCACTTCATATAGTACAAATAGTTTAGGAATTTTTTATGATCATCGGGATGAACAAGAGCATACTTATTTTGTATTTTGGATGTCGTCTGTATGAAGGACTCTTCATACAATATGATCTGTACTAAGAAATTTTTTTTCCTGTATTTAATTTAACAGCTCGTTGGAGGAAATAACTTAACAAATCATCCCACACAAATTGAAATCATATAATATGATTAGTTTAAAAAATTACAAATTTTTAACACTTTCTAAGTGTGTGTGCATAGTTACTCAATTATAATCACACTCTCTCAGACTCAATAAAAATGAAAAAATACAGACTATATTTATAATGAACCCTAACGTAATCTGATTTAAAGTCTTCAACAGTTTGGAGTATGATTTTTCTAAAATATTAGTTCATACAAACAATGAAAGAAATATATCCAATATATGTTAGGAGAAATAATAATAAAAAACAATAATATTTGAAATCATCAAAAACATATATGATATGAAAACTAAGTTGCAACAAAATTTGGTTTAATTTACTAAATTTAAAACATTCCTCCACCCCAACCCATGTGTCTTGCTTAAGTGGATTCTATAAGCTTCCTAATCACCTCTTAATCTATTTTTAAGATTTCATTTAATCCAAATTAGCTCCATGTTACCACATGTGCATGAAAGGCTGAAAAGACTTTCCACATAATTTTTCATATTCCCAAACACTATCCTGGCCTAAGGACTATCCTCCAACCACTCATTATAATTGGTAATCATCTAGGAAAAAATCCAAATAAACCCTTTTCCTTGGTTTGAAAAGGAGGGTCGTGAATAGGGCAAAGTGTGGAAGATCCTTCATTCCACCTTTATTCATTCAAAACACCAAATCCATAGCTTATAAAGCCTCCAAGTCTTTCAAGAAGTTGCAAATGGAACTTCAAGGAAGAGAAGTAGCCATTAAACAACCCACAAGACTCATTAGATAGAAGTAAATATCCAACCCTAATTTTCACCTTAAAAAAAGTGCTTATAAAAGCTTTCAAACACTTTCCTACTCTACTTATGACTGTTGAGAAGCTATGTTTCAAATTTCATCTCATTTAAAAATTGCTTGCAAAGATATTCAACTTCTTCCATAAAGTTTTCCCATTTTTCTTCTTTTCATGTACATATCAAGTTGTACTATTAGACCAATCATAAAATATAATCATATTGACTCCTTTAACTCACATGACCACCATTTTGCTACTGCAGCCATCACATCCACCAGTGCCATCTTTTGATTTAAATAATTAAAAAAAAATGCAAGAAACTTTGAAAAATCAATATAAATCCATTTTTCATTCAATTTTTGAGTTCTAGAGCTCATTGGAACTAACTTGAGCCCAACATTATTCTAAAAATAATTTCAAAGGATTTTGACCCTTGAGTAGATAGTAATTAGGTTTTGAATGTTTTATGATTTTTTTAAGTACTCTGTAATCAGTGATACAATTGAGCTCAAATTTGGATACTGTACATTAGGATATTTATGCTATATATTCTAACTTTTTTGGGCCTTATTCAATAATGGATTTTAATGTATTGAATTTTTAAAGTTATGGGCCATAATTTGACCCAAAACTTTTGAAATTCATTGCTTAAAATACACACAAAATGAAGCATTTATTTTTCTATGGTGTATTCAAGTTGTTTTAAGGGTTGGATGACCATGGTTTCAACCCCATTCGGTAATTAAATTTCCTAAAATAAATCCCAAGTATTATTTTACTTACTTTGGGGATTCATTTTGAAGCCTTTATGGCTTAGATTTCATTGGGTTTGAAGTATATGTTCTGATCGACGAGATGATTGATGGGTAAGCTGGGCTAATGAAGCTATTAACTTAACCTGAAGGAGTGTGAAATAAACCTCATAGCCTTGGTTTAACAAATTAAATTACTACTCAACTTAAATAATCATTTAAAATTCAATAAAAAACACATGCTTTGGAAGCTTTCATACACCTTCTTAACACCTTTTAGGAACGTAAATTTATATTGTATTAAAAGTGTTAGTGGCTAATTAAAAGATTCTATATAACCAATAATTAATTAATTTTAATAATCAAAATCTATCCTAAAATAAATCTCAAATTATCAAAAACACTAAAACATAAACTCAAATTAGAATTCACTTGACTTTCAACAAACTAAACTCAATCCATAGAAAACTTCATATAATAATATTTTTATTAAATATTCAAACCTTAACTTATTACACACACCATAGATTATTTATCAGGACAACTAGCTATAGTTTTAGGTTAGGCCACTGTTTTTTCATGTGTTTTTATGTGATGGGAAATGATTTACCATGAATGGATGCTTGTTGTTATGGATTGATGTAATTAGTGATGCTTATGTTTTGATGTTGATTGTGTGATCTATGATGGGTGTTTAGATTTCCCTAGCTTAGGATCGATCTAGATGTTTATTAATAATTATATTTTCTGCAGGTGGCCACACATATATAGGACTATAAAAAGGGGACTAATATTAGTCATAATTTAGAGATAACCAAACTTTCTACAAGAGAATGTTGCTACTTAGCCCTTTAATAATTAAAAGCATAACCAAGCTTAAAGGTTTCTCTAAATAAGCAAATGTTTGTTTTGATGTGATTTATGTTTTTTATTTTCATATATGAATTACTTCACTAACATGGAGGGAGTTTGGAGACTTTTTTCTTTTTAAAATATAATTTTGCAAATAGTTAGAGTTATGAAAAATTATAATATAAGGAACTTTTCCAAAAGAATTGTGATCCAAAAAGAAAAGAAACATCCTTCACTAGAGAGTTCATTTCATTAAGATATCCAATTAGATGAACTCACAAGGAGCTTGAAGAAAAGAACCATGTTAAAAAGGAATAAATGAAAACTAAAAGAAAGATGCTTTATTTTATTTTTCTTATAGAGTAGAATTTTGGTTGTTATTGGTGGAGCCTTGTCACATTTACTTTCAGTAGACCTTGGGTTATAATTAAGTGGCATCTACCACATGGACCTTTGATATTTTATATTCTGGTTGATATTTGTTTATATTGATTGCATATTGAAATTATATATTTTTATAGGATTCTTTCTTGTATGTCCCTCTGCTAAGATTTTTATAGGATCTTAGGAAATATAAATTCTTCAACTAATAAACAAAAAAAAATTATAAGATTACATAAAAAGACAATAACTTGTTAAGAAGTTATCCATAGCTCATATAGGGTCTCATGCATACATATTATTACTTCTCTCCTTATTAGGTGCCTTCCCAATTTAAGTTAATAGCATACCACCTGACTTATAAAGGTGTAGCTCTTTCTCAGGGGAAGTTGTGCACCTTAGGATAAAACCTAAATGTATTCCTTTTTCAAACTTCAAAATATGTTGATTTTATATTCAACTGGCATTCATTTCTTTAGAAACAAATTAAAATAAATAAAATTTAATTCCATTAGTTTAGAAGCATAATTATCATTCATAAGTCTAGCAAAACTTAGGAATTTCTTTAGATGTTGGCCTAAATTCAAAAAACTTAAATAAAAATATCTTGCCCATCTTTTGTAATATTAAATAACATGGTTTAAAATATATTAGGTGGTTTTGGTTCGCATTCCACTCTAAATAAGATGTAAGTCTAGGTTGCACTTCATTAGATAGGTTCAGGTTATTACTTTATAATGCCCAACATAGATCTATGTTTTGACGTAGACCTCAAGTCATAAGTCCTCACACTTTGAGATTATAATCCTAAATTTATAATAAAATGAAAATTCAAACACAAGTTCTTTTTCATTAAAACATTAAATCCTAGCATAGGATAGGCTGGAGTCCTTCTTGGTTATCTTAAAATCTCATATACTCCTTACCCTTTGATCCTTTGAATTCCAAAAGGAAATGGTAAACATTGAATAATTCTCGTTTGAAAAACTCCGAAGCCGCTCATCCTTTTCTTAATCTTTGAAATATAAGAAAATATCTAACACTACTTCAATCAAGAGTATTATTAGGAGATTCACTTCTTCTGGGATGTAGATAAACATAGAGGCTTGCCTCTTTGAGGAACTTGTAAGTCTAGAGTAAAATATATCAAATCTTACTTTCATAAGGTAGGGGAAAATCTATGGCAACATAGATAATTCTATAAAAACTCATTTTTGAATTCAAATACCTTTGTAGGATATCATTTTAACATTATGAGATAATATGATATGATGTTTGTTGTATTTGATTAAAAAATTAAAAAATTTTAGACCCCACGTTTGTCTTTTAAATACTATTTTAGAATGAAATTTCTATCTTTTGAGATGGTATGTTATTCTTTTATTTAAATTTGATTATAAAAGTGAATAATTTTTTAGAAAACCTTATTATTATCTTTGAATCCATTTTAGAATGCCACTTTTTCTCTCGAGATAGTATGATATTCTTAATGTTGTATTTAATCACAAGAATAGGAGTATTCTTGAATCTATGTGTGGATATTCAAATTTATTTTCCAACATGGTGGAAATGAGGAACTCATAGTGCTATGACACTAGCATTTATTTAACTGGGGAATTGAATTAAATGAAATTTTCTTAAGACTCTAACGTTGCAACGTCTTGTTCTGACATCAGCACATTGAAGATGACACAACACAAATGCTTGGGGCACTATTGTGCTGGTTCTTAAATATATAAATTTTGTATTTTCTTGAGACATTCCTAAACAAACATTAACTAAAACACACATTTTTATTAGAATTTAAGATAATAAAAATAAACATGATTTTCACTTAATAAATCCCCCCCTACCTAAGATTTTGCTTCTGCTCAAGCAATATGTTTTCAACTTTGAAAAATTCATTACTCCAAATAAAAATTTGTAAATTAAAAAGGATTTTAATATAAGATAATAATCCTCTATTTTTCTATAAATTATAATGATCAAAGTTTGGCAATCAGGAATAAAGCATTATAAAGATTTATCTTTGGTTTTATAACAGTTAATCTTACAACATTAAGCAAATAGAAGATTAAGTTACTTGAAAATGTTTAATAATCAACATAATTAATAATAACACACAAAATATACTAAACTACACACAAAAACATGTAAAGAAAACTACTAGTAGGCTTTTTGATTACAATAATAAATAAAACACAATCTTTTGGAATATAATCTAAACATGCTATTTGATACTACCAATTTGTGCACAACTACACAAACTATCTAAAGAACTATTCCCACATCATTCAATTAGAATATCTAAGTAAAGAAAAATAAATCCAAAGTAAAGTAAAAAATAATAATAATAAGAACAATCACCATCATCTTTGATCTCTATCAAGAAAAATAAAATAAAAACTAAGAAAATTAAAAAACATCAAACAACTCTCCTCAAGACCAATCTTCTTCTACTTCCTCTTACTCATCATCAGCATTTACTATTGATGTTAGTGGCTATCAAACAAATGGATCATATGTAGGAGCAAGAGGGAAATTGAGTTGGTTCAGATTCTCTATAAATGGACTCTTCCTAAATACACCAACTAATTCTTCATTTAACTAAGAAGCATAGTTATATTGCCTTTACTGCATGTCTACATTGTGGACCACCCGGTGTAATGTCCCCTACTTCCACTTCTGACTCTTCCTCAAGTTTCCAACCTAACTTTCTAGGACCTAGTAGTATGGGTACTCTGCTTACTAGAACTAGGCAGGCTGGTCAATTTGGGAACACTATGTCCTATATCCTCATCATTTCATCCTTCCTTAAATCTTTCAATTTTTTCCTTGGTTAGAGTAGAAATGGAAATAAACTACTCCTATCTAGAATCATCTGAAACACCCACAATAATATAAAGTGAATTGACTAAGGAGAGGCGAGCTAAACCTGCTGAAGTGTAGCCCTTAATAATACACGTTAAGGAAGTGTATATTATTTTCCCAACATCAATGAAGTGATCCACTTGGATTGAATAATTTAATATGTTACCTAACTAATATTTTTTTCTTAGTAATAATCGTGTAAACATAAAATAATGCCAAGCATTAGAAAATTTACTCAAAAATAATTTTTAAAAAATAATTTTATTTTCCTCTCTCTCCCTCTCTGTCTCTCTCTCTCTCTCTATCTCTCTCTCTCTCTCTCTCTCTCTCTCTCTGTCTCTCTCTCTTTCTCTCTAAATAATCACACTCAGAGGACCAGTTAAAACTGTAAGATTCTTTTGGGGTTCAATAGGTGTTAGACAAAAAGCATAATAATTATCAAATTCAATGTCTATAAGTTTGTAAATCTTTTTAATGTTAGGAGATGAAATGGAACCCACTTACCACTTAAAAAAAAATTATTATATTGGGCCTCCTTTGCATTTACAAAGAACTCCCTAATAATATGCACTATACATGTAGAGGGCTCCTCAAATAATGTTTCCCACCCTACAAATAATTATAGAAAGGACAACCCCACTAGGATTCAAAAACCCCCTCTCAGGTATTAGTTCTAAAGTAGTTGTTTGCTCATAAATAATTGTACATATCACTTCTCTACCTTATTAGAGATACATTTCCTCTTATCAAAAGAATAAGAATCCCTTTTATTTTTTACTTAAACTTTTGGGGACATGGAAATTGAGCATAATTTATAAAAGAACATGAAAAAACATAAAATACATAGAATGAGATAAAATAATGTATAATGAAGAAAATGAATAACAACCCTTCCTATTTATAAAATTTGGCAAGTGTAATGGCATAGAGAAGATCGTCACTATGGTGCAAGAAATGGCTAAATGATAGAATGAAAAATTGTCATTATCATCTCAGCATGAAAGGATATACAGTGTTACCTCGCTGGCATTGGAAATTAAAGCACTAGCTTTTTAACTAAGGAACATCATAGAATTTAACATTTATAAGCATTGTGATGCTTGAAAAAGATTACTTTTGTGGCTCTCCAACAACCTAATTTTAGTTTTACTAAACCTATGATGCTTAAGAATAAGCCATATTAAAAAAGTAACCATTTTAAGCAATAATGAATATCTTGGCCCATTACTATAGATAATAATATTTTAGCTCTATAGTGCTACTTTTATTGGTGTTGAAGTGTAATAAAAACATGAGTAGCACTGCAACACTTGAATTTATAGTGCATCAACATTATATTATGACTAATTTTCTTGATACTTCATTACAATGGTGTAAAGTTTAGATGTTGTAGTGCTTAACACATAAATACTATGGTGCTTTAGAACCTAACACTGTGGTGGTTGTTCAATTATTAGCACGTAATATAAAATGTTTTAAAAAATATGATTTGAAATTCTTATAAAAAATCATAATTTTTAAACTCATGATAAACACACTCACAATAGTTTTAAAAATGCACATGAAACATATCAAAAATAATAACACTTTATATACATAATATAAATCAATTATATAAATAATATAAGAGCACTTTATATAGTATTGCAGATCTGGACCCAAGTACTATGATTTTGATGATAACAAATATTATTGTCCCTTGACTACTACCATTCATGAATATCTATTTTATGTGCTCAGCTCACTAACCTTTCAAGTCCACAGGTTCTCTTTGAACGTTAATAAGCTCAAGATCAGGTAGACTAGGATCGTGTTAGTCTGTAATTTCTATTTTAAAGTATTTTTTACCTTTTCCTGAGTCAAATTTACCTTGGTGGATCCTGAAGCTAAGTAACCTTGGACACACACACACACTTAGGGGGAGAAATTTGGTTAGTTAGTGTTTTTTGATTTTTGATCACATCGTACAGGATGATTTCCAATCTTCCTGAATAATCAATCAAAAATAAAAACCCTAATTAGGGAATCTAGTTCATGTAAACTTGTTTATGCAAATCATCCTAGATAATACTCCCATCATCTTGGATGATATACTCATATCAAAGATACTCATCCGCCAAACTCATTTAAGCAAGATTTTTTTTTTTTAGAATTTTTCTCTAATCATGGAGGATGATCCCATATCATCCTAGATAATTCATTACAATTATGCCTAAATTAGTCAAGTGAATAGGAAAAGTAATTAAGGTTAAATTGATTGATTATATCATTCTAGACGATCAGTAAGAAAAACCTTAGCCTTCTCCTGAATCACTTGGTCGTCTCAAACTATCTGTTTGATGATCAATTATAATTCTTTATCATCCAGATGTATCGCCCGGATGACCTGAATTATCTACTGGATGATAATCACTAATTTTGAACTAATCATACAGGATGGTCAAAGCATCATCCTGGATGATCAGGCATATTTCTTCATCATCCAACATATATCTCTTAGATGTCCAAAACTATCTGTTAGACGATATGTAAGATTTTGAACTAATCGTATATAATGATGTCCACATCATCTTGTATTATCAGAATAAATAATATGTTCTAATCGTAAAACACACCTAGATTGTCCTGTTGGTAGGGCTGAAATACATTGATCGTACGGGATGATCTATCGATCATCCTAGATGATCTTTGACGGTAAGTTGCAAATTAGGGCAATTTTTTAGGCCTTCTATATAAGATATCTTATTTGTTAATATGGGTATCTTTTGCTATTTTTTTTTTATCTGAGAGAGCTTACAAAAGTAGAGGGAGAGCATGGGAGAGATAGAGAGAGGATCTTATGAGGGGGAGTTTATGAGGTGTTCACAAATTTTCCTCCAAGCAAGGATTCGAGCTGTTATTTCCAATCTTCATCCCTGGTTCCTTGGTGGATCTAGGGAGTCTTCATCAGCACTAGATTAAGATTCTCTACCTATTTCAGGAGAAAGCAAAAGGAGTCTAAGTTTGCTACCTCACTGGGGCTAGTGAAATGGATTTTATAAAGGCTTCTCCGCCTTGCTGTGAGAGAAAAAGGTGAGTCACTATAGTTTTAGTAAAATACATGGAGAAGAGGCTCCAGTGAGTGGATGTAGGTCAACATGACAAAAACATTATAAAATATGGTGTGTTCTTTTTATTTTATTCCTCCACTTTATTTTCCAAATTTTAGTTTTTTTGATTGATTGTGTTTATTTTAAAATATTCAAAAAGGTTTCAAAAAGGTTTTGTTTTTTTTTTAAGAATTCTTAAAACTACCAATTAAGTCCTCTCTCTTTCCTCAGGCTTGTTCATAAGGGCTTAACAATCCAAAAGAACATTCAAGTGGTATCAAAGAGGGATTCATAAAATCAAGTTTTAGAAAACTTTTAAAGTTTGATCCATGTCTAATTTTTACACTATTTTGTAAGGAAAAAGGATCAACATATTTATATGCTTGATTTAAATAATATTGAATAGCTCCTTTATTTTATTTAAAAACTATTGCTGATGAGTCTTGGTTGTGGCATAGGAGATTATGTCATGCTAGCATGAAAACACTTAGAAAAGTAACCCAAAAAGACTTAGTAAGAGGAATCCCAATCTTGAATTAACTAAGGACTGTCTGTGTGATGCATGTCAGTTAGGGAAACAAGACAAATCATCTTTCCATTCTATTAAAGACATTAGCTCCTCTAAACCTTTAGAAATCCTTCACATGGATTTATTTGGACCCATTAGCACTGCAAGCTTAAGGGGAAAGGTCTTTGGATTTATAATAATCGATGACTACTCGAGGTTCACTTAGATTAGATTTTTGTCACATAAAACTATGTATTTTGATGAATTTAAATCATTCTCCACATGGATTAACAAAAACTATGTTGTGGGATCTTGACCATCCATAGTGACCATGGTGGAGAGTTTTAAAATGATAGATTTGAAACCTATTATCAGGAGAAAGTGATTAATCACAACCTCTCAACTCTTAGGACCCCTCAGTAGAATGGGTAACTGAAAGGAAGAAAAGGTCATTAGTAGAAGCTACTAGATCCAAGCTTTCTAAGTATTCACTTTTAAAATACTTTTGGGCTGAAGAGGTAGACACAACTTGTTATGTGTTGAATAGGGTAATTATTAGATCCAAACTGAGCAAGACACCCTATGAGATTATTAAGGGTAGGACACCCAACCTTTCTCACCTCCATGTCTTTGATTATAAGGTTTTTATTCTAGATAATGGGAAATCAGTCTTAAGAAAATTTTACCCAAAATATGATGAATGAGGGTTCTTAGGCAATTCAAGTGTAGGGAAATCCTTTAGAGTGTTTATTAAGAGGACATTGCTGGTGGAGGAGACTACTCATGTAGTGTTTGATGAATATAATTTTGAGAAGTCTAGAGTTGAGGAAGAATATGATGTAGGTGAGAAACCAAAGGAGTAGAAACTATAAATCATGAGGAGAGGGTAGAACCTCATGACACTTTACCTAGAGATAAGAGATATTCTTCAAGTCATCCTAAAGAACTGGTCTTAGGAAACCCTTCTGAAGGTGTTAGAACTAGGCATGGAAATAGAAAAAAATTTAACCACTCTACCTTTATCTCAATGAGTTAACCCACCAACATCAATCAAGCCCTTTCTAATGAATTCTAGATCTTAGACATGCAAGATGAAATAAAATAATTTGTTAGGAATGATGTTTAGGAGCTAGTACAAAGACCTAAGGGCAAAACTGTAGTAGGAACCAAATGGGTCTTTAGGAATAAAATGAATGATTTTTATGTGGTGGTTACGAATAAGGCAAGATTGGTGGCTAAGAGGTATAATCAAATAAAATGGATTGATTTTAAGGAGACTTTTACCCCTTTAGCTAGATTAGAAGTGATTAGAGTGCTACTAGCCTTTTCTTTTTATAAGGAATTTAAGCTTTTTCAAATGGTTATCAAGAATACCTTTTTAAATGGGGTAATAAAAAAAGATGTATTTATATAGCAACCCCCAGGTTTTGAGACTTTCTGATTTTAAAATCATGTTTTCAAATTATAAGGGCTTTATATAGACTAAAAAAAGCACATATGGCCTGATATGAGAGGCTGCGCACATTCCTTCTAGAAAGGGTGTTTGTTATGGGGAGTGTAGACACCTCCCTTTTTCTGAGGAGAGTGGGAGATGGAGTGCTCATTATCCAGATCTATGTTAATAATTTACTTTTTGGATCTTCTGATAAATATTTATGTAATGATTTTTTTAAAACAATGAGTAAGGAATTTGAGATGAGTATGATGGGAGAATTTTTATACTTTTTAGGGTTTAGAATAAGATAAATGGATGATAGAATCTTTCTTAATCAATCAAAGTACATTAAGGACATCTTGAAGAAATATGAAATGAATAAAGCCAAACCATTAAACACTCCCATGAGCTTGAGTGTTCAATTAGATAAATACTAAAATGGAAAATTAGTTGATCAAAAGAATATTGAGGAATAATTCAATCGCTCCTTTACTTGACAACTAGTAGACCAAATATAATGTTTATTGTGTGCCTTTGTGCTAGATTTCAAGCTGATCCAAAGGAGTCCCACCTGACTGTAGTTAAGAGAATCCTTAGATATCTTTTAGGAACCCCAAACTTAGGAATTTGTTATCCAAGGCACATCACTTCTTTTGCGATTATAAGATTTTATGATTCATACTTTTTAGGGTGTAAGGTGGATATAAAGAGCACCTCTAGAACATGTCAATTCATAGGATAGTCCTTAGTCTCTTGATTGAGAATAAAAAAAATTCAGTTGCACTTTCCACTACTGAAGCTGGATACATTTCCTTAGGAAGTTGTGTGGCCCAAATCCTTTGGTTAAAGCAATTTATTCTAGATTTAGGATCACATATAGGCACAATGTCAATTCTATGTGATAACACTAGTATAATCTACATTCCTAAAAATTATATCCAACATTCTAGAAATAAACATGTTGACATAAGACATCACTTTATTAAGGACCATATTAGTAAAGGAGATATTGAGCTACACCATGTAACAACTAAAAAGCAACTGACTAATATCTTTACTAAACAACTGGTCTTTAAAACTTTTAGTATCTTAAGGACCAGATTAGGTGTTATAGACATAAATATATGATCTTGTTGATTACTAAACACTGAACGTCTCTATTTTTTATTTTACTTTTATTTTTGTTTGCATGATTATTTTTGTCTGTGTTCCTATTTTTTTGCTTTTCAATGTTATGTTATTTTTTTTACTTTAGTTTTGTTTTATTAATCATTACTGGAATGGTATTTGGTCGTAGCTTTTTATTTTTGATAGTTTGTAATCAAAGATTGACATTCCCTACATCAGTTAAAGGAGAAACACTGTTTATTATTTTCCTTCCTCTAACTCCTTTAGTAGTGTAATTTTCTTTTCTATGGAAAAATCTATTTCAAATTAATAATTAAACTTTAAAATTGAGATCTTTTCTATCTTTTTATAGTAGTCTATCTCATATGAATAATGTTCAAAGTCATTAAATACTTTCAAGCTTTTCTTGATCAAGTTGCTGAATTTATTAGAAGTATATGATTCTTCTTTGTGGTATACTACTTCTTATTTTAGAGAATGAGTTTTTATTCTCTATTATTTACAAGATATTCTCATAATTGAGAGTCTTTAAAAGTTTCAAAAGGACATAGCTTGCAAAAATGACAAGAGGCGTAAAATAACCCCAAAAAGAAAAGCTTAAAAGATGCGCAATGATTGCCAAAAAATTTAAAGATAGACAAAGTATATCGAAAATCAAAAGATATGCAAACTGTGTCAAATAATTGATAGGATGCATAAAATGAGCCCACAAGAAATCTAGTTTTCTTCATTTTCAAACCATTAAATCTTAGAAGAATTTATGCGTCACTTCATATTTTCAAATACTTGATTTTTGAAACTCATAATCGTGTCTAATTACTTTGCTAAATTATTCTATAAGATATTTTTTTGGAATGATGTTTTGAATGTATCACTTTTCTTATCCGATTATTTTTTTTAATTAGATCTTTATTTTCAAAAGATGCTTTGTCGTATAAGAAGTTTGAGTTAGGGTTAACAGGATCAGTTGTTGTATCATTTTTTTAATTTTTGTGATATTAATTCAATTTTACTAATTTTTAGTCCAATCATAAGGGAAATTAATCATTGTCTATAATTGATTTAAAAAAAAACAAAAAATACTTATTTTTGTAATCTTTTTATTATTTTTATCATCTTTTTATTGTATTTTTACTAATTTTTATTATGTTTTATTTTTTTGGGACCTCTTTTAATAATCTTTATCCATAATCAAAATTTCTATTTTTGTTCACATCATCCTTGTTGATTTTTCTATCATCTTGGATGATATCATGAATTCATCATTCATCATCCATTTGAAGGCTAATCTGACTCTATTATTTGAGATCGTCCTAGATGATCCACATCCTCCTGGACCATTTGATAGAATTCTACCTAAATTATTTGTGATCATCCTGGACAATCTTTATTATTCTGGATGATCTGCTTGAATTCTGCCTCAATTATTGGTGATCATCCTGGAAGATCCACCTATTTTTCCTAGATGATATAAGTGGTAAAAATGGTTAGACATGTTAATATCATCTAGTATTATCCATTATTGCAAATCATCCTAGATGATCCCCTTGTTCATCATGGATGATCCTTAAAGTCAAAGTTTATACTGGTTGACTCCTCAGGATAATCGCCTGTGTCTAATCATCCTAGATGATGCCTAATCATCTTGGATGATATGATCTCCTTTTTGACAAATCATCTTGGATGTCATTATTTCTCCTGATTGTCCTGGATGATTTGGCCGACTCTTTCTAAACAACTATTTTTAACCATTTTTATCACAACAATCTTCTTCAATCCTTACTTCCTCTCCCTCATACTCTCCAAATAGCTTGTGGCTTGCATTTAAGATGCTTACTGGAAGCTCCTCGAGGGTAATTGTAGACCCTCAATTCACTAAGGCAGAAGATCAGGATGCTTATATGTAATAAAAAATGGTAGGAATTACATCCTCTAAAATTGTCAATCCCCACACACTCAATTATCTAGTGTTAGATTTGTTTTCTCATACCTCCCATACTTTTATTCTGACCCTTTCTTTCACATTCCACTCTAAAATTTTTTATGAATTCTTTGCCAGTCTTTGCATTAACTCTACCTACACTGCACTCCAATCTTATATAAAGAAAAGAGCTGTAGAAATCACCTATCATGACTATCTGAACTTCTTCAACTTTCCACCACTGGAGGCAAACTTCACATCATAGTTTTAGATCTTGACTTTAACTGGAGCCTATTAATCAATACTTAAGACACACCAATACCACTTTTCATGCTGGTGCCTCCAATTCATTAGTCAAAGATGCTAGGACCATTCAACATGTCCTTTCAACCTCTATAATTAAAAAGGTTGGTGATCATATTCACATTACTCCTCTACTCTCCCTCACCACCTATTATATCATGGCTCATAGAGATTTCAATGCTAGTGATATTCTTTTTTGATACATTGAACACTTGACTAACATTACGGATTCCAGACATAAAAGAAAACAATTTTTTTCTCTAGGACAAACCATTATATATGTTCTTGATACAAAGTATAATATTCAATATCCTACCCCACCAAACTACCAACTTACCTTCTACATCAATAGCTCCTTCCACATCCTTCATATCACTCGCCTCCATCCGGAGCATGAGGAGGCTGAGGGATTAGAGGAGGAAACTATTCATGAACGTATTCTTATCCACCTGCAGCCATAGTTGGATAGGCTGGTGGAGATGTTTGAATAGTTGGAGGCTAGGTTTGACTCCTATATTATTTTATAGGAGGAACCACATGCAATGGAAGTTGATCGTTTTAATGCATATGCTGCCCAACAACAATAACAGCACGACCAGGTTATGCCCTGGTTTAGGGAGTAGTTTATTTTCATTCACAATTTCTTTCAGCCACCACCACCACCTCCTTCACATGATAAGGGTCCTTCATTCCTATGGATTGCTTTGTGTTCTTGTGTGATGTTTTGTACTAATTTTTGTCCAATATTCTATTTATGGTTTTTTTTTTGTTGCCTCCTTTTTGTGATGTCAAAACGGGGAGTAGTGTTAGTGTTGTATCATTTGTATCGTTTGTTTACATTAGTAAAATTTTCTTTTCTTTACTTATATTATTCTCCTTTATTTTATTTTTCATTTTTTTTAATAAATGAAAAAGAAAAAAAAAAATATATATATATATATATATGATTCAAAATGTTCCAACAATAATGTTTGCCATCATAAAAAAGGGGGTGATTGTTGCAGATCTAGACCCAAGTACTATGATTTTGATGATAAGAAATATTAATGTTCCTTGACTACTATAATTCATGCATATCTATTTTATATGCTTAGCTCACAAACCTTTTAGGTCCATAAGCTCACTAGGAATGTCAATAAGTTCAACATTAGGACTAGGATTGAGCTAGTCTGTAATTTCTATTTTAATGCATTTTTTACCTTTTCTTGAGTTAAATGTACCTTGGTGGATCTTGAAGCTAAGTAACCTTGCGCACACACTCAGGGGGAGAAATTTGGTGAGTTATATTTTTTTTTTGTTTTTAATCACATTATACATGATGATTTCCAATCATCCTAGAAGATCAGTCAAAATAAGAAACCCCTAATTATGACATCTGGTTCATGTAAACTTACTTAAGAAAATCATCCTAGATGATACTATCATCATCTTGGACAATATGCTCATAATACTGAGCCGCAAAACTCATTTAGGTAAGATTTTATTTTTAGAATTTTTTTCTAATCATATAGGATGATTCCATATCATCCTAGATGATTCATTACAATCATGCCTAAATTAGTCAGGTTATTAAGAAAAGTAATTAAGGTTAGATTGATTTATTATATCATCCTATACGATCGTAGGATCGTTCTGGATGAACAGTAAGAAAAACCTTAGTCTTCTCATGAATCACCTGGATGTCCTGAACTATCTGTTGGATGATAAGTTATTATTCTTCATCATCCAGATGTAAGACTTGGATGACCCGAACTATTTACTTGATGATAATCACTATTTTTGAACTAATCATATGGGATGATCCAAACATCATCCTGGAAGATCATTCATATTTCTTCATCATACAACATGTTTCTCCTGGACATCCAGAACTATTTATTGGATGATATATATGATTTTGAACTAATCGTATAGTCATCCTGGATGATAAGAACAAATAATATATTCTAATCATACAGTACACCAAGATCATCTTGATTGGAAGGGCTTAAATACACTAATCGCATAGGACTATATGTCGATCATCCTAGAAGATCTTTAATGGTAGTTAAAAATTACGGCAATTTTTAAGGCTTTCTTTATAACATCTCTTATTTGTTAATGTGAGCATCTTTTGTTATTGTCCTGACTTGAGATAGCTTAGATAATGAGATGGAGAGCTTGGGAGAGAAAGAGAGGATCTTATGAAGGAGAGTTTATGAGGTGTTCACAAAGGTTGCTCCTAATAAGGATTTGAGTTATCTTCTCTAATTTTCATCCCTGGTTCCTTGGTGGCTCTAGGGAGGTCTTCATCAGCACTATATCAAGGTTCTTTGCCTACTTTAACGAAGCAAAAGGAGTCTGGGTTTTCTGCCTCACCGAGGTTGGCAAAAAGGATTTTGTAAAAGCTTCTCTACCTTGCTATGAGAGTAAAAAGAGAGTCATTGTGGTTTTAGTGAAATACCTAGAGGAGAGGCTCCAAGGAGTGGACGTAGTTTAAGTTGGTTGAACAATTATAAAATCTAGTATGTTCTTTCTATTTTATTCCAACACTTTATTTTCTGCATTTTGATTTCTGTGGTTGATTGTGTTTGTTTTAAAATATTCCAAAAGGTTTCAAAAATATTTTGTTTTTTAAGAATCTTTAAAACAACCAATTTACCTCCCCACCCTCTTGGTTAGCCTCGAGCTAATTCATAAGAGTTTAACAATGCTAATGAACTTTCATATAACATAAAGAATATGAATTTTACATCAATAGAATTGAGTTTCCTCCCAATTAGTGTTATGTTTATAGTCTTCGTCTAAACTTATCTAAATTTATCATTTTGGTTGTGTCACATCAGTATTAATGCTACTAAAACAAATTTTAATATTTCTATTTTTTTCCTTAGGAATGCTTTTAGTGGTACTTGGTAAGTTGTGATGGGGTCTACTATTAAAATAAATTACTAGCTACCCTAATTAATTATCCAAGTTTCTAATGGTAATATCTTAGCTCTGTAATTGTTTCCCATCAGAAGCATAAAATCCTCTAAAGGTGTCTTCCTATCTTTAAATTGATTATTTTGATTAAAGCCTAGGGGATAAAAAGCTCTAGGGCTCAGTATAGGCTATTAAGGGTTATTCTAATGTACTTTAGGATTGGACTGGCCTGCATTCCACTGATTTCCACCTTTATTATTACTCCAACTAAAAGAAACAACAACCTAATTTCTATAGAGAGAGTGTTCGGGTTTCTAAAGAGAGTGTTTCTAATTTTAATAAATTTTTTATTTGTTTTAATTTCTTCTACCATTCTAGATTGGTGGCAAAGGATCGTCGATCGTCTGCTAGTGGTTGCTCTATAGCAATTGTGGAGGATGGTCGTTATCTATCTTAAGATGGGTTGTTGGAAATTTTGCATGGGGAGATGGAAAATTTTGAATATCCTAATGGAGGTTTTTCTAAGGGAGGTTCAGCTGGTTATTCATTCATAAAAAGTAATGATAGGACTTTCAAAGGTAAGCCTTTGGTTATTAATGAAGGGGCTATACCATTTGAAAAGGAAGATCTTCCTATTGAGGGGAAAGGGAAAGGAATTGTTGTTAAGGGTAGCTTTAAAAGCCTAAAATTTTCTGATATTGTAAATATAATTTTGGATGGAAGCAAGCTGAAGAATGATTCTGAAGCTTCTTCTTCATCAGGAATGAAGATTTTTGTTAACAGATTTATTAATAACAATTCAAATTCTATATTGGTTGGAGGTTCTACAACTAATATAGTGGAGGTGGTAGGGGAAGGGTAGATTTCTAGTGGCAATGGCCCAAATGTTCTGGATACGGTGTCTCACACGCATAATTTAGATAATAATGCTACTAAAGTTAGCAATCATGTTCATATGAATGAGGATCTTTTCCTATTTGATACTGTGTTTTGGGAGAAGCTAATGTTGAAGACCAGGGTCAGATTAACCCATCTATTCATGCTAGGAATCTGTAGGTTGGAAATGAGATGCCTAAATTTTGAAGTAAAAAACCAAATAATAGAGTTGTTAACATAGATTTTGGTTTGTGTATGATGGAAGATGGTGAAGCAGTGAAATTACCTATCTAAAATGAAATTGAGAACACAAAGAAGTTGCAAAATTCAATTATTCTAAAGGTAATTCGAGAAAATGTTCCATTCTATATGGTTAGTTTTGAATTTAGAAGGCAATGGAGTCATTTTGGAAAATTTCAACTTTCTTTGCTTTGTTCATAATGGATTAGGTGCTCATTCCATCAATCAAAAGCCATGGAGTCGGTTTTTATTGAGGGAACTTAGTATGTAAATCGACATATCATTGGTATTAACAAATGGTCTCATAACTTTTCTCCATTGTCATTGAATGGACTATTTGCAAATGTACTGATAAGAATGCCTAATGTGCCATTATAATGCTGGGATGAAATTAATGTTTGAATAATTTCTTCAAAAGTTTGTGTTCCTTATATGATTGATGGAAACGTTGCAATGGGGGAGGAGAGAATTTGCTCATTTTTGCATTTGGATTTCTTTTGATATACTAGCTATAGGGGTCAAGGTTGAAGGTTGTTTTGGACGATTTTATTAGAAGATTGAATAAGAAAAAAATTCTGTGTTATGTTTCCACTGTGGTAGAATTGGGCAGTTCAAAAGTAGTTGCTTGGATTTAAAAATTGGTGGTGTTCTAGATAATGGTGCTTTGGAGGGTGGCTATTGTTCTAGTGCTATGATTTGTGATCCTTTGGAAGGTTCGAGTAAACCTAGTTGAGAATTTCATAAGCTAGGTTCTGTTTGGGCATGTAATGGTTCAGAAGGGAGTGAGTCAGGTTGTGGGCAATGGATTCAAGTGGACCATGAGAAGGGGAGTTGAAATTTTTGTCTAGGATTGAAGCTATGGGGTCTAGTATGGTGGGTGGTGCAAAGTAGGTCTATAAGGTAGTGGAGGCACTACAAGAAAAAAGGTCATTAGCGACAATCAAAATTGGCCGCTAAAAATAACAATTTGGCCGCTAAATCAAATATCAACCAAAAATAATTAGGTCGCTAGTTTGTCACAGTAGCCTCGTCGCTGAGAATTTTAGCGACCAAAATTTTTTTTTGTTGCTAAATTAAGGACCAATAATTACTTTTGGTCGCTAAAATTATATATATATATATATATATATTAGTGATCATTTTTTGGACGCTAATGCAAATTTGTTTGGATACTATTTATGATTATATTATTTATTTTATTTATAACATTTTTCTTATAGCATCCAAGATAAAAATGAGTTGCAAAATAATCAATCAAATAAATCACACGCCCCTTTAATTTCATGAAGTGTTGATATATATAATTATGGATATCAATTTTGGTGATATTGAAGCTTCATTTGGGATGGCTTTCTTACTGCTTCTTAAAGTAATTATTAGTACAAAATTTAAAATTTTTGTACTAAAAAGATGCTTTAAGAAACAGTAAGAAAGCCGTCGCAAATAAAGCATTATTAAAATTTATTGCTTATCCAATTATAATGTCTTATCTCCTGAACATTTAAGATTAAATAATCACTAAATCAATCAATACTCGTTATTATAGAATCTAATTATTTCTCATTAATTAAACAAATAAATTTCATAATAAAGAAATAACACTAATTTTATTACTTGAGGTAACAAAAATAAAAAGTATTGAATAAAAAAAATTCATTCATCAATATAATTAATAAGGATTTACTAGAAGAAAATGAAAATTGTATTCATCCATATACTTTTAAAAATGCATTCATAAATTAAAATACAAAATATGATCTCTGAAATCCTCAATCACAACATCTCTGAAAAATGTTCATCCTTTTGATCACCTCATTGATGTAATTCTCCCTGTTGCCAGCATCTCCACCCTCCACATGATGAATCCTTTCTTTCTAAGGCCTCCATGTCACGCTTTCAGCTTGAATGGCAGCAAGAAGTTGTTAGCCTTTTCTAAGTGGGCACCCATAGTGAAAATCTCATGGATGAGATCCTCAATGCAAATAATCTTATGCTACCCAAGACCCTGCCATGATAAAAATAATAAAATTCCATAAAATCTAAAATAAAAGCTTGCAAGTTTTGAAGTATGTTAAAAAAGCAAAACGTGCTCATTGATGAAATTTTTGCTTAATGGAATTATTTGCTTCTGTTGTTTCACATAGCCTCTATTATAAATCAATTCTCTCACACTTTTTAGGTTAGGATAGCCATATGTAATGTAAGGCTCCACCCTCCGAAGCATGTTAATGACGGCCTTGTTCACCTTTAGCTAGGAACACACCATTAAAGATTTGTCTAAGCACAGAAACTGCATCAATTCTATTACGAAAAAATTAGCATATATTTCCAAGAGCCAAAATATCATTGTCATGCATCATTCCATAGACTGAATGTTGAACATTAGGATGTCGGGGAGAGTGCTTCTGCAAAACAGCAACTGATTCATTAAAATAAAAAACAAGTTCTTAAAATATTATGAAGTAAAATGTTGGGCAGTCACTGCATGTACCTCCAACAAGGATCTAAAGACAAAACCATCAAACTCAGCACAAACACCAATACCACAAACAACAACCTGTTAGCAAAACTTCATTGAAGCAATAAACTAACATGTACAGAAATAACAGCATTCGGGACATGATAGCATAAGCATAAGAAAAAAGAGCAATTAAAAATAAATACAATGCAAAAAAATAAAATAAATAAAATACAATACAAATATAAATTTAGTGAATATAAACAACCTATTAATCGACAATTAATTGGGGCAAATATTTTAAAACTAACAAACAAATCATGAGCCATATAAACTAATAACTAACACCCACATTTCGTTGGCAGAAGAATCTCTTCCATTTCTTTTGCAGAAGATATCCTATAGTTTGTGTACCTTACAGATTTTATCTTTTCGTATAGCATGCTTGAATAAGCAATATATGATAATTAGCTTATTTATAAGAAAAGGAGATGCAGGAGATGGTTGTCTCAGGCTATTCTAGATTTTGAGATTTTCAATGACGATCTAGAATGCAATGTAGATTTAGACGTAATAAATGAAATAAAAATAAACTTTGACAAGAAACAAACTATTAATCATAGGTCCTTGGATATGTTGACATTGCCTCGAACCTGCAAGAAAAAAAGAAAGAAATAGGAGGTGTTTGTTTGGCAGGAATTAATAATGAGTTCAACAAATTTATACAGCTTTATCCAAAATTTTTTAATGGTAAAGATTTTTTTTATCTTCTTTCTTTCTATTTTTCAACAACCAAAAGAAAAGATGATGAGGAAAAAAGAAAGGATAGGGAAAAGTGATTAGGGTAATACCTAGACTTCGAACTATTCAACGCAGGGCGTAACCGTGTTCTAGGTGAAGCTTTACGATCCACGAACTAATCATAGTTGCCTTGGTCCTTGATGCCACCGACGATGCCTTTCCCCCTACTCGAAGCAAACGAATGGAAGAAAACATGTTGCTTTTGTGGGCCTAGGAGACGAACTCGGGATCAAGTTGAACGGGAGCTAGGGCACAATGGTGGCATTTTGCAAACCGCTTATATAAACCATTTTTAGTACCACTCCCTATATCAATTTATAGCAGCAATTTAAAAACCGGCGCTAATAATTGCTGCAGAAATCTCATATATAGTGGGGTTCTGATCCCTATGAAAGTGTAATTTCTAAAAACAAATGAGCCTAACAAAGCATACTCAATTAGGGATCCAGTTCAGTTTTCCAACCAGTCCAATAAATGTAACCATAACAAGTACAACAAATGGATGCCTAATTTCAGCTCAAAGAAAATTATGCTACATTTTATTATTTCTGCAAACATTAAAAATACTCTTTAAGCTCAATTTGCTAATGTCGATGATAAATGCTCACAAAGAAGTGTCTTTGAACTTATTCTAATTAATTAAGAAACTAAAATTAATAATGTAGCGCCTTTGCACTTTCCAATAAATTAAGAAGCTAAAATTAACCAAGTAAAACTTGCAGATAGAAAGTAAATAACACTCAAAACCAAACTAAGAGCATTGAATTGCTAGCTACTCACTGAGCATTCCTTAAGGAGTAAAATATTTATAGGAAAAAACTTCATATGAAAAATAGAGCGTCTGCTTGCTAAATGCATGATTGGCATCAACCAAGACAAAATGAATGCAAACACAAATAAACCGTCCCCATCAATGGTTAAGAAGAGCTATAGACAACAACATATCTTCTTCAAAACAGCAAAAACTTGATGAAATTAAAGAGAATTGAGGAAAATGCTAGCCGCCCTAGTGGAGTACAAAAGTTACCTAAAATGTCTAGATTCAAATGAAGCAAATATAACTAAAAACTGTGAAAACCTTTGATCAGTTGCAACAATAAGGCTAAAACAAATAAAGGTGGCATTATAAACTAATGAAAATACCATAGATGCAGGAGTAGCAATTACAAGTAACTGTAAGAAATTCAATCAACGGAGATGCAAATTCTGTTGAACACAAAAATTGAATTGATAAATTCCATAAGCTACCAAACGATCTCTCATCAAACAGAAGGAGAGGACCAACTCTTATCAATTCTGAAAAATGCATATAAATTTCAGATCCCAAATGCCATTTAACGCAAGAGTAGATATGCGAGAATAGATAGATCGTATAAATGATACAATTGCAAAAATATAAATACCCGTTGCTCCTATTATGCAGATACTTTGAGATTATCAAGTGCTAAAGATTGACATGAAAATTGTTAAGAGAAGAAGAGTTCTGATTATCTAACCTCTTCCAAATCTACTCTGTGAAGGAACCCTTGAGAGACAATAATTCAAGAACTAAAGTGATCGTATTATCATATCCTAACCACTAATTACATTAATGGCGAGGACGAAGCAAACTGCTCGCAAGTCTACCGGCGGCAAGGCCCCGAGGAAGCAGCTGACAACCAAGGCGGCGAGGAAGTTTGCGCCGGCGACCGGCGGCGTAAAGAAACCTCATCGTTTCCGTCCCAGAATAGTTACGCTAAGGGAGATAAGGAAGTACCTGAAGAGTACTGAACTCCTTATCCTTAAACTACCTTCAACCCGTTTGCTCCGTGAAATTGCTCAGGATTTCAAGACTGGTCTCCGATTCCAGAGTTCCGCCGTCGCCGCGCTTTAGGAGGCTGCAGAGTCTTATCTAGTCATTCTCTTTGAGGATACAAATCTCTGCTCTATCCATACAAAGAGGGTTACTACTATGCCCAAGGATATTCAACTGGCTCGCCGGATCCGGAGCGAGAGGGCTTCATATCTTGATGATTGATGTCAGGGGCTTACTCTGCGGTTAAGGTTATCTTGATCTGTAATACTTGTTTTTAAAATCTTTCTGGTTGTTTTATCAATGGACGCAAGGGTGGTTTCTTAGTTGAAAAAAAAAAAGAACCCTTCAAAGAGTTCAAGGAAGCCTCATCCTCTAAATTTTCCCTCCATAAAGAGAAGAAATTTTGAAATCAGGTACTGAAGATTCAATGAGCGCGTGGAAGGAAATTTCATCCCTAAAACAAAACATGGGCGCGCGGTAGGGGGATGTCGTCGCTAAAAGAAGTGCGAAAGGGAAATAAGGTGGGCCCGGGTAGGGGAGAGAGATCTAAATGCTAGGGTTCATTAATTTTATTTAGAGGCCACTTTTATTTTTGATCGCTAAAATGTATTTTTAGCGTCCAATTATTTTGTGTCTCTAATTTTTTGGACGCTAATAATCTATTTTCTTGTAGTGAGGGGGTTGGTCATTTGGGTAATGTGGTGGTTAGTAGTTCCAATGGGGGTATTGATCTGGATGCCACTATTGGGGAGGGGGGGGAGGTAGATGTTGTTGTGGTTCCTGGAGTTTTGGAGGATGCTCTAGTTGGTGGTTCTATGATTGTTTCTAAGGTGGAAGTACCTACCTTGGCTAGTGTTGATGTGATCATATTGGATATGAATCAAAATTCATATATATATATATATATATATTTTATTTTCCCTCTATGGATAATAAGTTTAATGTTTTATAAGGATTTTATGAGGAGGGGGAAAATGTTGGGGATGGTTTTAATGATCAAGGAGGAGGAGTTAATGGGTCTCCTGAGTTGAAGATTTTGGATAAAAATTAAATGGGTTATGGTAATAATGTTCTTTTAGAGGATGGTTCATCATCTGTTAAGAACAAGCTCTCTACTGAACTTAAGGGACTTGGTCCTGTTAAGATAATTCCTAGAAATGGGAAAGTCGGTGTAGGGATGTGGTAAACAAACGATGTATGGGGGATTCTTCCCCTTTGATTGACTAATGTCATATATTGCCTTTTGGAATTGTAGAGGAGTTAAAAAAAAGAATGGGCTTATCTATATTTAAGGGAATTTATGAAAGAGTATGATGCTTTTTTATTGTAGGGTTGTTGGAAACTAAACTAACTTCTGTTGATAAGAGGGAAGTTAATTTGTTGATTGGTTTGGATTTAGAGGTTTTTTTCTCTTTCCATCAAGTGGGCTTTCTAGTGGTATTCTTGGGCATTGTAAGACCATTGTTGCTTCATTTTCTATTTTAGATGCTTTGTATCAGGTTGTTATTGGTGACTTAACTATCCTTAATAAAGAAGTATAAAGGATTTCTTCAGTCTATGGGAAAAAAGATTTGTATAAAAGGAGGGAGCTTTGGAATAAAATTGAAGGGTATTCATCTAAAATTTCCATCTATAGTAGGTGGAGACTTAAGTTATCTACTATGACAAAATGAGAGGGAAGAAGCTTTATTTTTTCCAAGGACCCAAGGAAATGAAGGAGTTTTTGTCCAATAATGATTATCATGAAATTAGGTTTGTTGGACCTAAATTAACTTTGTGTAATAACAAAGATGGAGGGGCTCGTATTATAAAAAAGTTGGAAAGGTGTTTTTTGAATTATGTAGCTTTAAATTTTTCTCATTTGATGGTGGTGTGTCATGTTACAAGGGTTGCTTCAGATCATTGCTCTGTTATTTCGAATTTGTTGAATCATAATCCTAATTATAAAAGGATTATTGATTTGAAGATTTTTCTAAGCATGTTATGGAATGCATTGAAGATCTAGAAGTAGATTTTTAGTCTTGGTTAATGGATGCTCTTCATATTAGATTAAGGCTAGAAGTAGATTTTGATAAGGTTGTCCTTTGTCTCCATTTTTATTCATTTTATGTTCCCAATTGTTATCTAATGCTCTGATTCAATGTAATAGTTCTATTAGGAATCCCAAAATAAAGAATCCATTGGTTCCATCTAATTTTAAGTCGATCAGTTTCTATAAGACTATTTATAAGATTGCGGCCAAAATTCTTCTAAATAGGTTTAAATTCATTATGCCAAAGCTGATTTCTAAAGAGCAAGCAGCTTTTATAAGAGGTGGGTCCCTTTCGAAGCATATTTTAATAGCTCATGATGTTTTTCATAAATTTAGATTTTCTAAAGCTTAGAAAGGTTTTGTTTCTTTCAAGATTGATATGGAGCAGGATTATGATAGCATGAGGTGGGATACTTTGAAGCAAGTGTTAGTGTATTTTGGCTTTCCTCAGAATTTTTCTAGGCTTGTTATGGAATGCGTTGAAGATCCAAGATTTTCTATCTTAGTTCATGGATGCTCTTCAGATCAGATCAAAGCTAGAAGTAGATTTAAATGTGGTTATCCTTTATCTATATTTTTATTCATTTTGTGTTCCCATTTGTTATCTAATGATCTGATTTAAATAAATAGTTCTATTGGGATTCTAATTTGACCTAATGCTCTAAGGATTTCTCATCAATTGTGCGTAGATGACATTTTGTTATTTTCATAAGTTCTATGAAGATGGTACAGGAGAATAAGATTATTCTAAAAGACATTTGTAATTGGTATGGACAAAAGATGAATTTTCAAAAAATAGTGTTTCTATTTGGGAGATTGGTGAAAAGGAGAAGGAGAAATATTTCTCAAATTATGGGAATTAAAACTATTAAAGAGATTATTTACTTGGGTGTGAAAATTGCTCGAAGAAGACTTGCGAGTGTTGATTTTTAGGATATCCTTCACAAAACTATAGGAAAAGTTAATATTTGGGGAAATAATTTTTTTTCCTTAGCTGTTAGGTTTATCTTACTTAAATCTGTTATTATTTGCTTCCCCTTTTTGATTCTTCTCATTCTCTTGTGTCAAAGGGTGTTTTTAAATCTCTTGGTAAGATGTGTATAAATTTCATTTGGCATGAGCAAGATGGAAAGAATGGGCTTCATTTTGTCAGTTGGGATGTGCTATGTAAACTGAAGGAGGGGTACCGTGGGATGAATTCAACCGTTATCAATGTTGGTCCTTTAAGGGACAAATTTGTATGGAATTTCCATAATAATTCGAATTATCTTCTCTATAGAATTTTGGATGCCAAGTATGGAGGTGGTATTCATAAGCATGACAATAGGAAAAGATCTTCTTCTTCTCAAAAAATTCTTATTGATGGTTCTAAGGCTCTTGCTCCCATTATGAGATGGAATGTAGGGGGTGGTGATTCCATTAATATTTAAAAGATATTTTGGTATTGGATAGGATCTTTGACAAATGGCCAATGTTTATTGCTGATTCAATTAGTAGCCATATGATGGTAGATAATTTTATTTTGAATGGATGCTGGAATAAGGTGGAACTTAGTAAATGATTTGGTGAACAATTGGTTTTCCTTATTCATCAAATTCAAATGGTTTGGGGGCCGCTAAAGGATGATATGGTGCTTGTTCATAGATGGTCTAGAAAAAATATTTCTTCTTTGGCTGCGGAAGCTTGGGTTAAGGAGGATGCAAGAAAGGGTATTGGAAGTGGATTAGGAGGATCATGCTTAATCCTCAAATGGAAGTTTTTTGGTGGTGTTTGTTGAATAATGCAATTCCTACTTTACATTTTTTTAAATTATAAAAGATTAAGGCATAGTAATGGGGGTCTGAGAGGTTGCAATGCTGTGGAAGATTTTGCTTATGTGGCGGTGGGTTGTAAGAAGCTTGTATGGGTGGTACAATGTTTGAACAGTTGGGGTTTTCTTATTCTAGTCTTTGAGTCCTTTGATTATTGTAGTATTTGGTTGGAAAAGGTTGCTTCCAAAGAAGGGTTTTGAGCTAATCATTATTATTCATCTGTGTACTTATCTTGGATAGCTTGAAATCAAGTTGTTCATGGGGAATCCGAAGATAGTTTTCATGTGATTGCAGCTAATTTGGTGAGTTATGCTTCCATATATTATTCTGTTTTGAATGTTATTTCCTTTTCGGATCACTGAGGTGTTAATCAGCCTTCTAAATGGTTGTTTAACCATTGGCACCCTCCTCCTCCTGATTGGATCAAAGTGAATGTGGTTGCATCTGGGTTACCTTCGTATAAAGCTGAGATTGGTGGAGTCTTCCAGGATTGCAACGGCATATTCTTGTTAGAATTTGGGTTCAGTTATTTACATTAGGATAGAACTCAGGTGGAGTTATTAGACATCCATTCATTGGGACGGTTTGTTCAAGAGTGGATGTAGCATTACAAAGGAATTATTGTTAAAGGGATAATTATAAGATCATCAAAATTTTGAATGAGTTTAGTTAAGTGATTTTTAATATTTCTAATATGGATTGTAATAACTTAGCAGATTTATGTGCTCACTATGCTCTTACTAGTATTTTTTTTTTGGGGAAGATTTGAGTAAGAATAGTATTCCTCCTTCGTTTCTTGAGTTGTTAAAGAAGGAATGTGATATTATTGATTAGTAGTTTGTATTAGACTTTTATATTAATTGCAATTGCATTTCTAAATAAAAAATAAAAATTAGCATGGTTCATTCAGTCTATATTATATGTTTTTGAATAAGAATTGTTTGGTCTTTTGATTTCATTCAGATTCTCAACACCTTAAGCACTAGACTCACCAATAAAATTCAAATCATTATCTTCCAAATGTATAGGTGATCCCAATATTGAACTCACTCAAAGATTATCTAACTTATTAGATATAGTATTTACCTAAGCATTAAAATTAGATAAATTATTTGACTCACAAACACTAGTTACTCTCTTAAAATTTACCCCATTAGAAAGCCATTAGAAGTTATTTGTTTCCAACTACTCCATAAAGGCATAAGCCTAATCAAATGTTTTTGACATCAAAGATCCTTACACAAACATAAAAATTATTCACCTAAGAGATCATACATTCCCATTATAAAATATCTAAATCACTAACCAATCATATAAATCACGCTGAGGGAACTTTCTGTGTGTCTCCCTAAATCTTTCATAGCACTCATGAATTGACCTTCCATCAAATTGGGAAAATTAAGTAATATCATTCCATAGCTTCGTAGTTTTCAAAAGTCAAAATTAGTTTATTAGGAATTTTTAATTAACTCGTTCCAAGTGGTTATGGAGCATAGAGGCAAGGAATTCAACCTCATTTTATCTTTATTCCTTAGAGAAAATGGAAATAGATGAAGTTTAATATCATTATAACTAACTCTATTATACTTAAATGTTATATTACTTAAAAGCTAGCTAAATATAAGTTGGGATCCTTTACAAGAGTTTCCCCAAACTAAGAGTTTTGAACCATTTGGAGAATGACAAGTTTTAGCCCAAAATTATTATCTTGGATTGTAGATCAGTTGATGCTTTGATGAATTCCATCTTCGAAGATATTGGTATAATCCGTAAGAGGTCTAGGATGGTCCCAATCTTAATTTGGTTTGGCCATTCCAATAACTAAAGTTTTAGTTTTTTTAGATTTTTGTTAGGGTCCTTTCTATTTCTAGGTTAAAAAAAAAGGGGTCACTTACTGGATCTACAAAGCATACTACAATAATAAACAAAAATTGGAGTGAAATACAATGACTAAAATTAATAATTAAATAATAAAAATAAGTTCATATATTCACATATGACAATAATAGTAATAAATATAAATATAAATTAAGTAGGACTAACTATGCAGCTTTTCAGATAATACAAAGAAAATTACAAAAGGTTACTTTATTTCCCCGACAATGGTATTAAAAACTTAATAGAAGAGCATGGTGGAGCTTATCTATGTGATGCTTAAGAGTTTACTTGCTATTATGACTTTATATTCTATATATTCTCCAAAATAATGCAAGGGCACATGCCAATGAAGTAATAAAGTGTATGATAGAGTATCGATCCCACGATAAAAATAGTATACAACAACTAACTATAGTATTATCTACTCTAATATAATTTATTGTACACAATGAAATAAAGGTTAAATTCTATAACTACTGAGAAATATAGAAAAATGCAAAGATATACATAATTAAAGTTGTTCTTGTCTAATTATAGTGAATGAACTTATGTTTTCCAAAGCACACTCATCTATGAACGTTGTGGATTAAAGCATATGCACCCTTAAATATCTATCAATAATGTAAGGGTGTAATGAAAGGTTTATGGCCTTTTTATAATTATCTTATCTCTATAAAACCTACAATACTACTCGTCTTATGTCTAGGTATGAAGCATTCCATCTTAATTCACCTAATTATTCCAACATTTCTTCATTGAGGTAATGAATCACACTAAATTTTAACTTCATATATGGCCATTACATAAATTAAGTGAAGTATGAGTGAAATTTAGAACAACCATTCATATTTGTATACAAGAATCCACATTAAAATATACTTTGATTATTCACATCATCAGCCCAAAATAAGAAGTTTTAGCCATCCATAGAAATAAATTACAGCAAAACCTTTTAATTCTTGCTTAATAAAAAGTACAAGTATAAAATGTCACCAAAATTGAAAGATCCCAAATAAATATTATACATTTAGTCTTTCTAGAGTGAATCCCTCCTTATACCTTTGGTCTCCATACTCTTTTCCACTCATTAGTAATGTTTTTCTTACTATAATGATGATCAACCACTCCACTAAATGTGTCTCACTATCTCCTAGTCTTTCTCATATTATATTATAAGGATTCTCTAAATGAAAGTACAAAAACTATTTATATATTAAAAAAATAGGCTCAGGCACCACAATGCCTGATAATATGGCATTGTAGCATTAAAATATGAACTAAAACCTTAGTTATACTAATTGGCTTTACTATAATGTTAGGATAACCTGACGTAATGGTTGGATGACCTAGCATGATGCTTGGATGATCTGACATGACACTTCATTTTATAATTTCTTTAACGCAGTGCTACAAAAAATGGGCACTATGGCACTTGATTCATCATCCAATGTACCAGTGCTCCATAGGTTAGAACTTTTGTGTTATATTATTTATAAATTTGATAGTGACTTAAGCATTGTGATGTTCCTATAGTGTTGATGAGGCACTCATAACACTATGGTGCTGATATTTGTTCCACCAGGGCACTAAATTAAATGTAATTTTTCCTAGCTTGTGATTTTGATGCCATCCAGGATCCCTAGCATATGATTTTGAAGATAACAAATAATATTGATTAAATTTTTATTTCTTATAACATATATATTAGATAAGATCTTTTTTGTGTATTAACATTTTAGGTACATCATATAATACCCAGGATTGATCAAGGCTCAAGTTTGGTTAGAATTGGATGCCTTTCAAAAAAGTCTATATTTTTATTTTCATTTATTTAATATTTCTTGAGTCTGACCATGTAAGGGTGTATGCTAAATTAGCGACCATGAACACACACAGGGGAGTGAGAAAAGTGTGTTGAGATTTTTTGAACTAATTACATCATACGATTACAATCATATAGTATGATCAATTATATCAAAAAGAGGGTTAACAACTAATTGTGTAACTAATGCTAATGAATCCATCATAAAACCCTACCAACCAGATAATTTAAGTAAGAATTTAAAAAAATTAATTTTGAACTAATTATACTATATTATATTTTAAATATTTCTTAAATAAAGCCTCATGATTAGTCCATTAAATTGATACTTAATAAATATGGCTAATCATACTTTATGATGTAGATCATATAGTACGATTGATATAAACAAAATTTGATCATCTCGGGTATCATAATAGATGAAATCCATTATTTTTAAACTAATCGTATAGTATGATGTTGATCATACTGTATGAACCCTTAATATTTAAATTGAATGTATTCTATGATGGTAATTATACTAGATGATTAATAGAGATAATTTCCAAATGTCCTTGTAATTATCTTGTATGAATAGAAGGTAATTGAACTAATCATAATGTACGAACTTATGATCGTATTGTATGATAAGTACACAAAATTTAAACTATTCTCTTGAATCATTATTCTATCATATGGAATGAACCCCTTTTTTAAACTAATCGTACTATACAAATAGTGATGGCTTAATTGAAGATTTAGTGTATTTTGAAGCATTGTACTTAAGCAACTCAATGAAGCCTATAGTAAAACTTTTGTCTATTAAAGCAACTCTGAAGGAGAATTATTGAGAGAGCTTTGGGCTTAGAGAGGGAGAAGGCGAGGTTGTGCATAAGGGATGAGTATGAGAGGTGTTCACACGGTTATGTCGGGCAAGCTTGTACATTACTTCCTCTAGTGGCCTTAGTGAGTTCTTGGAGTTGTTCTTGGGAAAGAAGATTCAAAGTCGGGGTCTTGGGTTCTCTTCCTTCACCAAGAGGATAAAAAATGATTGATGTTTCTCTACCATTACTAAGAGGCTGAGAAAGATTTCATAGGTTCTCTTCCATTACCAATATGGTAATAAAGATTTTGTGGTTTCTCTGCCTTCACTTGGAGGGTGAAAAAGGATTGAAGGCTTGCGTGTATCACTAGGAGGGTAACATAGCATTTGGTTCTTCATCACACCAAGCTTAATGGAAGTGTTTTATAAGTGCTTCTCTACCTTACTGTCGGGACAAAAGAAGAGTCATTATAGTGTTAGTGTAATACTTTGAGAGGAGGACTATGGGGAGTGGATGTAGGTCATGATTAACCAAGACACTATAAAATTTTTGGTGTGCTCTTTCTAATTTTTCCTTTCATTACTTTCCTTTTTGTATACTTTAAATTTCCTACACTAGTTTAATTTTGTATTGCAAGCTGCTGTTAGATTTAATTTGTGTTAGCAAAAAATTATATATTCCTCTTAATTTATTTTGTGCTTCAAAACTTTGCTTCCTCTAATGTTAATTACTCATATAGAATTTCTTTTTAAAAGTTATTATATTACCTAAAACAAAAAAATGTTGATTTTATTATTTCTTTAAAGTACCAATTCACCCCTATCCCCCCTCTTGGTGCACCAAGGGAAAATTTAGTGACGTCTTATAACCTCCTCAAATTTTCAAGTCGTATCAGAGAGGATCTTAGAACTCACAATTTTAAAATCTCCAAGTCAAGATCTTATGGTGCATTTTGGTAATAGAAATATTATAGAGGGTTATTCTATAACCAGTCTACCTTTGTTTGAAAATATTCCTTTAGATTTTTTGAAATTTTGTATGTTTTCATTTCTACATTCTATTGATTTTAGAATTTGACATATAATTCAAACTAATTATTCATTTCCATCATGAATACTTAAGGGATTCAAAAGTGATGTCTTGATTACTAAATGGAGTCATGAGGATAGAGAGCTTGCTTAATTGAATGTAAAATATTTGGATTATTTTTTTTTTGTACTTTAAAATTTGAAGATTATATGAGAGTGTCTACATGAAGTATGGGAAAGGAAAAATGGAATAGACTACGCATCACATTAGAGGGAACTATTAAAGTCAAAAAGTCTAGGTTGAACATTTTATTATATGACTATAAAATATTTTGTATGATACCTAGCAAGACTATACATAAAATGTACACTAGTTTAACTTAAATAGTGACATCCCTGATGCATTAGGTAGAGAACCTTATAATTCTAAAAAGGATAACAATATTTTATAATGCCTACCTTGTGCTTATGGTGCTAAGTTCCTTGTAGTTTTTTAATCTAAAGATTTAAATATGAATTCAATTGCTAACTTGCTTGGATCACTCATTGCCTACGAGTAAGGTATGAGTCAAAGATTACTTGTTGTAAGTTATAGAAAAAAGGAAAAGATTGCGTCCTTGAAAGCCAAAGACTCAGATAATGATAGCTCTATATTGGAAGAGGATGATGACATTACATTGATGACCTATTAATTCAAAAAATTTCTGAAGAGAAAGTAGAAGTGTCATCCACAATGGAGAAAAGGTAAGAATAGTAAAAGTTTAAAGATCCATTTGTCACAATTTTCTTTGAAAGCAAGAAACTAAGTCACATGATAACTAAATGCCCCAACTTGAAAACCCACCCATTCAAGGAGAAGGGTAAAGAGAAGGAAAAGTTTAAAAAGGGAAAGCAACAGACACAAAAAGTATATTGGGCTGACTTTGCCTCAGAATCATCTAAATCAGAATTAAACATGGAGGTAACTAATCTATGTCTCATGGCTATTTATAATCTTGATCAATCATATCAAGATGTGGTATGTAAGTTATCTTATGATGAATTACTTATCATATTTAAAAAATTCATCATTCATATAAAAGCTCAAAAAGATGTATGCTAGCATAAATACTGGCTCTTCTACTTTACAAAAAGAGCATGATTGTCTGATAGTTTAACATTATTCTTTAGATAGTAATCACATGTATTTACTCTTTGCATTTGATGCATTAAACAAGAGGCATATTAATCTAGCCAATGCAAATGAATCCTTGAAATAAAAGCATCTTGAGATAAAAGATTCATAGAAATAATTAGAAACATTGGTACCTAAATTAGATAATAATGAGCATTAAAAGTGGAAGTTACAAGTCTTAATAATACAAATATATAGCTAAAAAAAAATTTCATGCACTTCAATACAATAAATCACTACCTACATTGACACAATGGTATAACCCCACATCACTGCATGCATCATACTCCTCTAAGAAGAGGCACAACCCCTAGTATAAACTAGTAAATCTATTCTTTATGGTTAGGTGTCATTATTATGGAATGCTAGGTCACATAACCTATACATGAAAAATACATCAAAGGACACATCTAGTGTGGAGTCCCAAATAACTTAAACCATAATATAGCATATATGTAAGTAGTTCATCAAGGCATAAGGTGGAACCCAAACTAACTTGGGTTCCCAAATCTAATATTTGATTTTCTTTGTATGAGTTTACTCATAAAAGGCCTAGTGAATGTATGTGGTACCTGGATAGCAGATGCTCAAGGCACATGACTAAATATTTGGTTGGAGGCTTGGTAAGAAGGAAAGGTCACATTGGAGATAACACCACCAGAAAGTGGTGGGCTCAAGTATAATTAGAAACTCAAAGAATTTTATCAATGATAATGTTTTACATGTAGATGATTTAAAGCATAATCTACTTATCATTAGTTAGTGTGTGATAAAGAATTTGACATTAAATTTTTATTTCCACAAAATGCATGATTAGTTTGAATGGTAAAGTGGTTTTCGAAGAGAAAAGAGTTAATAATATTTATATGCTTGATTTAAAATTCATTTAATACTCTTATTCTCTATGTTTGAAACCCACTATTAATGAATCTTGGCTAAAGCATAGGTGACTATATCATGCAAGCATGAAGATCCTTAGAAATATTACCCAAAAAGAATTAGTTAGAGGCATACCCAAGTTAGATTTCACTATGGACCACCCATGTCATGCTTGCCAACTAGGAAAGAAAACTAAGTCTTCATTTCATTCAATAATAGACATAATCACTTCTAGGCCACTAAAAATTCTTCATATGGATCTGTTTGGACTCATTTTTATAGCTAGCCTAGGACAAAAATTGTATGGATTTGTGATTGTTGATAATTACTCTAAATTCACTTTGTTTAGATTCCAAATACAAAAAGAGTCATTTGATTAATTGATAGCCTACTCCATCTAGATACAGAAAAATTAGGATGGTAGATATCAACTATTCATAGTGATCATGATGGATAGTTTTAAAATAATAAGTTTGAATCCTTTTGTCAGGAGATAAGAATAAAGCATAATTGTTTTATCTCTAAGACCCCTCAGTAAATTGAATAGGTAAAAAAAAGAATAGGACTTTAGTAAAAGATGCAAGGACCATGTTAATTGAATATTCTTTCCATGGACACTTTTGGACATAAGCAATAAAAACTATTTGTTATGTGTTAAATAGGGTCAATCTTTGATCCAAGCTAAAAAAGATACCCTATGTGCCCCTTAAGGGAAGGACACCTAACCTGTATAACTTATATGTCTTTGGTTGTAGATATTTTACCCTAATTAATAGATATCACCACTAGGAATGTTTGATCTCAAATATGATAAAAGAGTATTCTTAAGATATTCATACGTAGGTAAAGCTTATAAGATTTTCAATAAAAGGACCTTAATAGTATAAGAGTATACCTAGGTCATGTTTAATAAATCTGATAAAGCTTTGTTGCAAATCTATTTTCATGGACTACAATTTTGATGATGACAAACACTCTTGTTTCTCTACGATTGTATTGCCTACTGAAATTTAAGGTCCACAAGATCAGATGGCAATTGGAACCAGCTCAAGATTTGGTAGACTAGGTCTGGGTTACTTTATACGCTTTTCCCTTTCTTGAGTCTATTGTAAAAGGTGTGGCTCCTGATGCTAAGTAACCCTGCACATACCCTCCTTCAAAGAATTTTTGACTATCTCTAAGAGTTTATTGTTTTTGGTAACATTATCCAGGATGATATTTATATTGGCCTGGACAATTGGTTCAAAAAAAGAAACCCTAATCAGCGCATTATGGTTAAAGCAGTCGTCATTAAATCGATTGGCCTATACAATATTATATCGATCTAGATGACAGGCTCAAATAAAAAAGAATCAACCGCCAGATCTATTTAGGCATTAGTTATTTTTTGACATCATCCGGGACATCTGCCTGGACGATGCAGCATAATAATGCTTAAATTGATCAGGTGATTAAGGAAAGCAATTAAGGATGATTGCATGATCACATTGGTCGGGCTGATCGCAGGATCAATCGGGACGATGTCAAGGATGATTAACATCGGCCAACTTCTATTCAGGGCGATGTTCAGGATGATTTTCCTTGGATTTGAACTAATCATCCATGACGATATGCTATCCGCCTAGATGATATGACCAGAAATTTTCAAATCATCCCAAACTGACTGGGCTGATTGAGCAAAATTTATGCTGATTGGCCATGTCCATACCCCTATCGGTTTAGATGATAAAGTCAGTTTGAATAAAATAAGAGCTATTTTGAAGCTCTTTTATTTAAGATCTCTTATTCTACCTTAGAGTTAATCTTTTGCTGCTATCTTGACTTGAGAAAGCCTATAGGAGAGGGAGAGAGAGGAAGAGAGAGAGAAGATTTTGTGAGGGGGAGCTTGTGAGGGAGTTTCATAAGCGTTGCTCCAAGCATTCTTCCAGTTCTTCTTCTTTTACTATAATCTCTTATCCTTGGAGGGTTGAGAGAGGTCTTCTTCAGCAATCGATCAAGGTTATCTACCTGCTTCAGGAGGACGTAAAAGGAGTTGGGTTCTCTACCTTGCCGGGCTCGGTAAAAAGGAGTTTTTGTGAAGCCTTCTCTGACTTGCTAAGGGAGCAAATGGAGAGTTATAGTGTTTAGTGCAATACCCGAAGGGCACCTCCGATGAGTGGACATAGGTTGAGTTGACTGAACCACTATAATTTTCTGTGTCCTTTTACTACTACTTTTTGCATCTATTCTTCCGAACTTTAATTTTCATTGTGATGATTTTGGTTTGAGTTTTATTATTGTGTTTTGATCAAAATAATTTTTAAAATACCAATTCACCCCCCCCCCCCTCTTAGTTAGCTTTGGGCTAGTTCATAAGGGCTTAACATCCCTAATATACTTTTAAGTGGTATCAGAGCTGGATTCATAAAAACAAAGTTTGAAAACTTTTTGAATTTTGATCCATGGCTAACTCCGGTAATCATTGTACTGCGGAAGGGTATTCCATTACCCGACCACCTTTGTTTGACAATATTCCTTTTGATTTTTAGAAAACTCGCATGTCTACCTTTTTACAATCGATTTATTATCGCATGTGGATGCTTGTTAAGGATGGTTATACACCTCGAACTGGTAAATTTAAGGGCATTAATATTCCTCTTCCTTTTATTGAATGGATTCATGATGATAGAGATTTAGCATAACTTAATGCAAAATGTTTGAACTATTTTTTCTATGCTTTAAAATATAAAGATTACATGCGTGTTTCAACTTGCCTTACTGGTAAAGAAATTTGGGATAAACTGTGTATTACTTATAAAGGAACTAACGAAGTTAAGCAAACTCGATTGAATATTCTTTTTCATGATTACAAACTTTTTCATATGAAGTCTTCTGAATCAATTTTTGAAATGTATATAATGTTTACTCAAATTGTAACTTCTTTGCATGCCTTAGGAAGAGAACTCACTAACATTGAAAAGGTGAATAAAATTTTAAGATGCTTGCTTTCCTTTTGATGCTAAAATCACTACAATTACTAAATCTAAAGATTTGAATACTTATTCGATTGATAACTTAGTTGGCTCACTCACTGCTTACAAGCAAGGGATGAATTAAAGAAATAATGATGTAGGTGATAAAAAGAAAGAGAGAACTGTGGCACTGAATCTTCTAAGGAAGAAGCAAAAGAACCATCAAAAGTGGAATAATGGTAAGGGAAACAAAAATTTTAAAAGTTCTAATGATATGATTTGTTTTGAATGTAGGAAGCCAGGACATGTTAAAGCTGATTTCCTTACACTTAAGTCTCACCCAAGCAAGGAAAAGGGTGAGGAGAAACCCAAGTTCAAGAAGGACAAGAAGAGATTTCAAAAGGCATTCTGGGCGGATTCTGCATTAGACTTCTCTGAGACTGAACCTGAAGAGGAGACAACAAACTTGTTCTTAATGGCAGACAATCATCATGGTCATGGTGACCAAGAAGAGATATGTGAACTAACTTATGAGCAACTACTTGAAGTTTTAGAACAAATTCATTCATCATATAAGAAACTTAAGAAAACACATGCCAACTTGAAATTGGAATTTTTAAATTTACAAAAAGAGCATGAAATTCTTCTTAAAGATCATTCTATAATTGATAGCAATCACATGTCTTTACTTGATGAGTTTGATACATTAAACAAAAAGCATGCTGAATTATCTGATGCACATGAATCCTTCAAATCATCTCATGTTGAGTTAGAAAAGGAGTTTAAAAAGTTAGAAAGTCTAAATACTTTTGAAAATAAAAAACCATCATTGCATGCATAACATAAAAAGAAGCATCACCACATGAGTAGATTAGTGCATCATTTTCCTAGAGTTAGATGTTTTTTATGTGGCATACTAGGACATATAGCACACACTTGCACCATTCACCGTAGTTCACATTGGGTCTGGAGACTCAAGTTACATGATTCACATCATACATTGCATTTTACTATCCATAAGAAGAAACCCAAACATGTTTGGGTTCCTAAATTTGATATTTTATGATGTTGTAGGCAAGCTCTCACAAAAGGCCTCATGAACGCATATGGTACATGGACAGCAGATGCTCTCGACATACGACTAGCGATGACAATCAATTTATTTTGCTAGAAACTAGGATATGAGGCAAGGTTACTCTTGGAGATAACATTACCAGAAAGGTGGTAGGCTCAGGTATAATTGGAAATTCCAAGAACCTTTTGATTGAAAATGTTTTGCTTTTAGATGGATTGAAACACGACTTGCTCAGTATCAGTCAGCTTTGCAATAACGGCTTCATCATAAATTTTTTGGCAAATTCATGCATTATCAGCTTAAATAATAACAATATTTTGTAGGGAAAGTGAATCAATAATGTTTACATACTTGATTTAAATAATATTAAATGTGCTGCTTCATTTTGCTTAAAAACTATTATTGATGATTCATGGTTGTGGCATAGGAGATTATGTCATTCCAGTATGAAAACCCTTAGGAAAGTGACCCAGAAAGACCTAGTTAGAGGTATACCCAAGCTTATATTTTCAAAAGATGGTTAACCTTGAATAAGACTGAGTTAGGGTTAATAGGATCGATTATTCTAATTGTTTTCAAATTTTTGCGATGTTAACTCAATGATCCTTACAAAAATTTTAAAATCAATCACATGGAGAGTATATCATATTCATACCCTGATCAAAAGAAAAAAATCTTTATTTTTGTTTGTGTTTATGTCTTTTTCGTATCATATTTTTATCATTTTCACATGATTTTGATGCTTTTGGGCCTTCTCTAATCATCTCCATTTATCCTCTAGTTCTCCACTTTTTTCACATCTTCCTGGCCGATACCCCTATCGGCTAGGATGGTCCGATCAATTTACACTAAAAGCTCCCCTTTGCCGACTGATTTGATTTTCTGCTTCTGATCATCCTGGATGATCCATTATTGGCTTGGACGATTTAATCGTCTTCTACTTCAATCATTTTTTATCGGCCGAGTCAATCCATTTTTTGGCCCAGATGATGTTATCCTCTCTTTGCTCAATTTATGGACAATCGGCTTGACCGATCCACGTATTCGTCCTAGACGATACACATGGATGTATATTTAAAATCTTAAAAATTGGTCTAGACGATCCATTTTTGGGAAATTATCCCAGACGATACACTATTTAGTCTGGCCGATATAAGTGGCACATGGCTTAAATGTTTTAAATTTCGCAGGTATGATCCATTATTGGACATTGACCCGAACAATCCATCTAATCGGCCCAAACAATCTATTTTTTCAATGGTCGTCCGGCTTGACTCCTCGGGATGATCGCCTGTGTCTAATCATCCAGGCCGATATCGGATCGGCCCAGATGATAGGACTACCTTTTTAACCAATCATTTTGTATGCAATTATTGAACCAAATCGGCTTGGATGATCTGGAAAATTCTTTATAAACTCAGTCCTTCCAGCCTTTTTCTTCACACCAACTTCTTCTCCTTGCTTCTTGTTTCCTATTTTTTTTTGCTATTTCATTAAAATGGCTAGAGGAAAGTGCTCTTGTCACCCATCTAAAGTTCCTCAAGGTCCACTCTGGACCCTCGTTTCCTGAAGGAAGATAACCAAGCCGCCTACCAGCGCTACAAGGAGACCGAAATCATAGTCTCCCGAATAGTCAATCCAAATTTTCTCTCTTATCTGGTACTAGACTTATTTACCCATATCTCCTTGTGCTTTCTTTTGACTCTGCCTGTCCCATTCAATTCTGAAATGCTCTTTGAGTTCTTTGCAAGTCTCCGTATTAATACTGCTTTTAATTTACTTGGCTCATATGTGAATCGATGCCCTGTCGAGATCATATATCACGATTATGCAAAGATTTGGTAGCTTTCCACCACAGAGGATAAACTTTACACCCTATGTTCTGATCCTAATTTTGACTAAGCTACGGCCAATCATTTTCTTCATAACTCTAATGCTCATTTTCACATGGGCAAGACTGGCACCTTACTCAAAGATGCTAGGACTGTTGCAAATTAAATTTCATGGATTATGTTTTGATGATTAGCAAACACTCTTGCTTCTTTTCTAATGCCTTTTACTACTGACATTTTTAAGATTCAAAGATCGGACGGAAAATAGAATCAGCTCAAGATTGGGTAGATTAGGGTTGAGTCAGTCTGTAATTTTCTTTTTTCTCTTTCTTGGGTCAATTATAAATGTTTGAAGTGTCTGATATTAAGTAACCCTACACACACACACTTGAGAGATTTAGAATTTTTGTTTTTACTCCCATCATCCTAGACGATATTTATATCGGCCTGGACGATCGAGTTCAAAATAAAAGTTCTACTTAGGATTTCTTAGTTAAGGCTGCCGTAATTAACTGATCATCATGGACGATTCATTTATCGGACAGGACGATATGCTCAAAATAGAAAGAAATAGCCGCCATGATCAATTTAAGTATTTTGAATTTTTGGAAATCGGCTAGGACTATCATTAGATCGGCCTAGACGATATTACACAATTATGCTAAAATTAATCAGGCAATCAAGGAAGCAATTAAAGTTGAATTTATACGATCACATCATCCTGGATGATCGTGGGATCGGCCAAGATGATATATTAAAAAAATCCTTAGTAGCTTCTGGACGATAAATATCGGCCAGCACAAATTCAGGGCAATGTTCTGGCTGATCAGGATTAGATAGCTCGAATTCAGGGCGATGCTCAGGATGATTTTCCTCTAATTTGAACTGATCGTCCGGGACAATCGTGAGATTGGCTGGCACAATCAAGCAAATTTTCAATCCTCTATTTCATTTTTAGAGCGGTATTCTGGCCGATCATCTATGTTTTGAACTGATCGTATAGGATGATATTATTATTGTCCTGGACGATAAAGTCGGCAACTTGCATTTATTGAGCTCCTTTGAAGCCCTTCTACTTAAGAGCTATTGTTCAACATTTTTGAATATCTTTTGGTTGCTTTCTTGACTTGAGAAAACCTAAAGGAGAGTGAGAGAGAGGGAGAGAGAGAGATAGGATCTTGTGAGGGGGAGCTTGTGAGGGCGTTCACAAGGGTTGCTCCAAGCATTGTTCCACTTCTTCTTCCTTAGGGTCTCTTATCCTAGGAAGGGTTGGGAGAGGTAAGCTTTAGCGATCAATCGAGGTTCTCTGCTTGCTTCAGGAGGAAGAAAAAGGAGTGGGGTTCTCTGCCTTGCCGGTGGTGGAAAAAAGGAGGTGTTTTGTAAGGGCTTCTCCACCTAGCTGTGGGGGCTAAAGGAGAGACACGTTGGTAGTGAAATACTCGGAGGGCGCCTCTGGAGAGTGGACGTAGGTCAAGTTGACCGAACCACTATAAACCCTTGCGTTCTTTTTACAGCTTTCGCACTTTAATTTTATGCATTTCTTTTTTCTGTGGTGACTTTGGTTTGTGATATTTATTCTTGGTTTTAAAGAATTTTTTAAAATACCAATTCACCCCCCTCTTGGTTAGCCTCGGGACTAGTTCATAGGGCCTAACATCCCTAACAAACTTTCAAGGACCGTCCAGCACGTCCTTCGCACTTCGATAATTCCTAAGGCTGGTGGTCGTGTTCACATCACCCCCCTTCTTTCACTTGCCACCTATTAGATTTTAGCACATCATGAATTCAATGCTACCAACCTGATCTTTTACTACCTCGATCATCTTACTACCATTCACGATCCAGGTCATTGAAGGAAGCCAAATCTAGCCCTTGGACATATCATTTCTTATGTCTTCGAATGAAAATATAACATCCAATATCCTACTCCACCAAACCTCCAACCTACTTTCTACTCTAACATTTCCTTTCAAACTCTTCATAGTACTCGTCTCCTCCCAGGGGACGGGGAAGCTAAGGCGGAGGAAGAGGAGGCTCCTGCACCAGCTCCTATACCTATTCCTACACCTGTTTCACTTTACTATCACTCTCAGCTTAATCAGCTAGTAGAACGCTTTGATCAGTGGGAGGCTCATTTTGACAAGTACATTGCTACTTAGGAGTAGCAACATGCTGAGGACTTAGCCTATTTTGACGCATACATTGCACACTAGTAGTAGCAGCACAACCAAGACATAGCCTGGTTTGGTGCACAGTTTGCTACACTATTAAGCTACTTTCAGCATCCACCTCCACCACCACCTCTTCCTTCAGATGATCAGGGGCCATTGTTTTACTAGTTGTTCTTTTTATGCTTTTTTTATTATTGTAGTTTGTTTCTATTTTTTTGTTGTTTAGTTTTCTACCTTGTTTTTATTCTACTTTCCTCCTTTTTGTGATGTCAAAAGGGGGAGTAGTTGTTTTAGTTTATTTCAGTTTGTTCTAGTTTATTATGTTGATTAGTTAAACTATTAAAACTGTATTTTGTTTTCTTACTCATTTAAATGCTGCTTTGAACTATTTCAATTAAAATGTGTATTTGTTATCATCAAAAAGGGGGAGATTATTGCGAATCTATTTTCATGGATTATGATTTTGAAGATAGAAAATACTCTTATTTCTCTATGACTGTCTTACCTACTGACATTTCAGGTCCACAAGATCAGACGACATTTGGAACCAGCTCAAGATTGGGTAGACTAGGTCAAAGTCACTTTGCACTTTTCCCTTTCTTGAGTCTATTATAAAAGGCGTGGCTCCTGATGCTAAGTAACCCTGCACACACACACCTTGGGAGAATTTCTCACTATTTCTTAAAGTTTATTATTTTTGGTAATATCGTCCGGGTTGATATTTATATCAGCCTGGACAATCGGTTTAAAAACAAAAACCCTAATCAGGGCATTATGGTTAAGGCAGCCATTATTAAGCCGATCGACCTAGATGATATTATATCTGATGGGATGATATGCTCAAATCAGAAAGAATCAACCACAATATCTATTTAGGCATTAGTTATTTTTGGACATTATCTAGGACATCAGCCTGGATGATGCAACATAATTATGCCTAAATTAATTAGGTGATTAAGGAAAGTAATTAAGTCTGATTGCACGATCACATCGGCCAGGCCGATCGTAGGATCGACCGGGATGATGTCGTGGATGATTAACATTGGCCAGCTTCTCTTCAGGGCAATGTTTAAGATGATTTTCCTCATATTTGAACTAATCATCCAGGATGATATCCTATCAGCCTTGATGATATGACCAGAAATTATCTAATCATCCCAAACTGACTGGGCTGATTGAGAAAAATTTATGCTGATCAGCCAAGCCAATACCCCTGTCAGCCTAGACGATAAAGTTGGTTTGAATAAAATAAGAGCTATATTGAAGCTTTTCTATTTAATATCTCTTTTGCTACCTTAGGAGTGATATTTTTGTTGGTGTCTTGACTTGAAAAAGTTTAAAGGAGAGGGAGAGAGAGAGAGAGAGAGAGAGAGAGAGAGAATTTTGTGGGGGGGGGAGCTTATGAAGGAGTTTCATGAGGGTTGCTCCAAGCATTGTTCCACTTCTTCTTCAACTATAGTCTCTTATCCTTGGAGGGTTGAGAGAGGTCTTCTTCAACAATCGATCAAGGTTGTCTGCCTGCTTCAGGAGGAAGCAAAAGGAGTTGGGTTCTCTGCCTCGTCTGGACCGGCGAAAGAGAGTTTTTATGAGGGCTTCTTTGCCTTGTTGTGGGAGCAAAAGGACAGTCACGATGTTTAGTGCAATACCCAGAGGGCACCTCTAGGGAGTGGATGTAGTTCGATTTGACCGAACCACTATAAATTTATGTGTCCTTCTGCTACTACTTTCCATATTTATCCTTTCGCACTTTGATTTTCATTGTGATGATTTTTATTTGAGTTTTGTGATTGTGTTTTGATCAAAATAATTTGTAAAATACCGATTCCCCCCCCCCCCCCACCTCTTAGTTATCTTTGGGCTAGTTCATAAGGGCTTAGCGTCCCTAACAAACTTTCAAAAGAAGTAGTTGAGGTCACCCAAGGGGTAGAATCTGTTTATGTAGGAGATAGAGTATAACCTCATGAATCTTTGCCTAGATAATGGAAATACTCATCTAATCATCTTAGAGAACTTATCATAGGAGATCCACATGAAGGTGTATCACTAGGCATGGACTTAGAAAGGAGGTTATTCATTAAGCATTCATCTCTATGGTAAAACCCACTAACATAGATCAAGCCCCGGCTGATGAATTCTGGATCCTAAGAATGAAAAAAGAATTAAATTAATTTGTTAAGAATGATGTATAGGAACAGGTTAGAATACCTTAGGACTAGAATCTTTTAGGAACTAAGTGGGTTTATAAGAATAAAATGAATTACTCTTATATAGTGATTATGAATAAGGCTAGATTAGTAGTTAAGAGGTATAATCAATTTGAAGGAATTAATTTTGAGGATACCTTTACCCCTGTAACTAAATTAGAAGCCACTAAGGTGTTATTAGCCTTTGCCTAATTTAAAGGATTCATTTTATATAAGATGGATGTTAAGAGTATCTTTTTAAATGGGGTAATAAAATAATATGTATATATTAATTAACCCCCAGGTTTTGAGAATTCTATATTTCCAATAATGTATTAAAATTAGAGAAGGCATTATGTGGATTGAAGTAAACACTTAGAGCTTGGTATGAGAGGTTGAGTACATTCCTCCTAGATAGAGCCTTTGGTATAGGTAGAGTAGATACCACCATATTTCTTATAAAAGTAAAAGAAGATATACTCATTACTCAAATTTATATTGATGATATATTTTTCGGATCCACAAATAAGAATCTTTTTGATGAAATTTTAAAAGTAATGAATGACGACTTCGAGATAAGCATGATGGGAGAGATTACCTATTTCCTTGGATTTAGTGTAAAGAAAATGGATGATGGAAGCTTTCTTAGGCAATTAAAATATATCAAAGATATCTGTAAGAAATATGAGATGGATAATGCTAAGAAAATCAATAATCTCATGAGCCCTACCCTTAAATTACATAAGGATCTCGATGGAAAATCAGCTGACTAGAAGAAATATAGAGGGATAATAGGATCACTTTTTATTTGACTATCAATAAAACTAATATCATATATTTAATGTATATCTCTATGTAATATTTCAAGTTGATCCCAAAGAGTCTCATATTGCTGTCATTAAGATAATCTTTAGATATATATTAGGCACCCAAAAACTAGGTATGTGGTTCCCTAGATATAGCTCATCCTTTGAAATAATTGGATATTCATACTCTAACTTTAAAGGATATAGGGTAAATAGAAAAAGTACATCAGGAACATATTAGTTCATAGACTAATCATTAGTTTCTTGGTATAGTATAAAGCAAAATTAATTAGCATTATCCACCACTGAGGTGAAAGACATTATTGTAAGAAGCTGTGTTGCTCAAATCTTATGGCTAAAGTAACAAATATTAGATATTGGACTACTTATAGACACCATTCCTATTATGTATGACAACACTAATGCGATCTACATTTCTAAAAATCTAATCCATCATTCTAACACCAAACATATAAACATTAGGCATCATTTCATTAGAGATCATGTAGATAAGGGAGATCTAGAATTGTATCATATAGCTACTAGAGATCAATTAGCAGACATCTTTATCAAATCCATTACCTATGACACCTTTAGGATTGAGGACTAGACTAGGTGTTATAGACATTCATACTTGATTCAGGAAGAATCTTAATTCCTCTATTATTTAAAATCAACCATTTATTTTGTATGTTTTAAATGTGTGTCACTTTTTGAATTCATGTGACTATTTATTTGTTTTTTTTTTGTTTCTTTTATTTTTAATATTTTTATTATTTTTCTATTTGTAGATGTTCACTAATAATCACAAACCCTTCATTTAAATTTTTTAAAAAGAATTAGAAATTAAAATTCATTCACATCGTAATGTATGATTCATCTAGTAAGGTTAAGTTTAGGAGATAGTAAAATTAATTTGAAATTTTAACCAATAAAATTTGCCATCATAAAAAAGGGGGAGATTGTTGTAAGTTTAGACACTGGTATTATTATTTTGATGATAACAAATATTATTAGTTTGTCTACCATGTTTTCTCTTATTATTATTATTGGATATATATTTTTATGCACTCATATTTGAGGTTCTTTATATACCATGCAAAGTTATCAACTCAAGATTGGCTAGAATAGGTTTACATTTTTTGAAGACTCTGTCTTTTTCATTTACTTAATTTTTTTTATATTTCTTGATTCAAAGTCTTATTTAAGATGAATGTTAAACTTAGTGACCGTGCACACATACATATTAGAGTGAGAAATACTATTGATAATTCATCTATCATTCCTAATCTTATTTCTATTTATGATAATATTGATTTGTCCAAATCTCCTTCTCTTGAGGAGGTTAAGGATACTATTTTTAGTATGAATGGTGATTTTGTGGCTCATCCGGATGGTTTCACCATGAAGTTCTTTCAGAAAACTTAGCCTACTATTTATAATGATCTTTTCTCTTCTATCACTGATTTCTTTAATGGCAATCCTATTCCTATGTTTTTTACTTATACTTTTATTGTGCTTATTCCCAAGAATAACTCTATGTGTTCTTGGCAATGCTTTAGACCTATTAGTTTGTGTACTTTCTTTTATAAACTACTTTCTAAAATTTGGATAAATCGATTAACTATTTTTTATCCTAAGCCAATTTATCCTTTTCAAATGGGCTTTGTTAAAGGGTGTGCTATTGCGGACAATATCCTTTTAGCCCAAGAGTTTGTCAAGACTTGGATGTCAAGGTTAGAGGTGGTAATATGATTCTTAAATTAGATATTGCTTAAGCTTATGATAATATTAATTGGAATTTTATTTATAATATCTTGAATTTATTTGGTTTTCATTAAAATTTTATAACCCTCATTAAAAATAGCATTAAAAGCCCTTATTTCTCTATCTTTGTGAATGGTAAGAGTAATGAATTTTGTAAGTCTTCCAATGGGTTGAGACAAGGGGATCCTATTTCCCCTGCTCTCTTTATTATTGCCACTGATTAGCTTTCTAGAGGTTATGCTAGTCTTTTTAATAAGTATCCTAGCCTCGAATTCAGAATGTTAGGCGGCTTTAAAATTTTGCATTTATGTTTTGTTGATGTTTTCATTATTTTTATGAATGCTTCGATGAATAGGATTAATAGACTTGTGTGCTTCTTTAACCATTTTGAATTGATTAGTGGTTTGGCTTTTAACAAGCAGAAGTTTTATTTTATTGCTGCTAAGAAAGTTCCTTCTGATCGTGTTACGTCCATCAAAAATTTAATTGGTTTTAGCCATAGTCTTTTTCCTTTAATGTATCAGGGTGTGCCTTTTTATAACGGTACAAAGAAGACCTTTCTTTTTGATGATTTAATTATTGTGATGCAGAACAGTCTTTCTACCTGGGATTCTAATTTCTTAAGTTTTGGTGGTCGGCTTATTCTTATCAAAAGTATTCTTTGTTCTATACCTATTTATAATTTTCAAACTTTACTTCCTATTAAGATTGTGTGTGATAGGATTGATAGAATTTTTAATAAATTTTTTTGAAAAGATATGGGTAGCAGTTCTAAAATATACTGGTCTTCCTGAGAAAAATGTTGTGGGGCTTTGATTGAAGGGGCTTTAGGGTGTAAGTCTATGTATGATTTGGCTTATGTTTTTTTTTTCAAGTTATGGTACAATCTTCAGACCAATGTGAATCTTTGGGGTAATTTTATGGTGGCCAAGTATTATGGGGATAGGCATCCCACCATGTGTTGCTTTAGTAAAGGCAATTCTAAAGGTATGGTAACGTCTTTGTTCTATTAAATGGGTTGTTGAGCTTTCTATTGTGTGGGGTATTGGTAATGGTAATATTTTCTTTTGGCAAGATCATTGCTTGGGTGGCCATTCGATTGGCTTTTTAACAATTTCAATCTTCAGTACTACTGTGAAGGTGAATTATTATTTCTCTAATAATGGTTGGGATTTGGAGAAACTTTCTAGTGTTCTTCCACTGATTTCATTATTCGGCATATTTTAAAGATCCATCTGAATATTTATTTGAATGATGTGTTGCTTTGTGCTTTTGCCAAAGATGTTTTTTTTAGATTAAAAGATGTCTGGCATTCATTTAGAGCTTAGCATGAAGCATCCAATCTTTTTCATATGATATGGCATAAAAGCATTCCATTTATCGTTTCTATTTTTACTTGGAGAATTTTACATAAGTTTATTACTATGGATGAGAATTTGATGAAAAGACGTTTTATCCTCCCTTCTAAATGCCAATGTTGCTACCTTGTGGACAATATGCATCATGGTTTCATTTCTAGCCCCTTAGCTATGAAAGTTTGGAATTATTTTGAGGGCATCTTTCTTTACAACTTTTTTACTGCTATGGGTTCTAATAATTCTATTCTTAACTGTTGGTTTATTAATGCCAAAGGCCACGTAAGAAATGTGATTCCTTCTCTTATCCTTTGGTTCTTATGGTTGGAGAGAAATAATTCTTGTTTAAAATGGGTGGTTATGAACTATCAAAGAATTTTCCATAATATTAAGAATAAAGTTTTAGCTCTTTAATATGCTAATTTACTTTCTACCAAGAATTTTAAAAACTAATTTTTTACTACGGCTGACTTTGGTATTAACTTGGAGGTGGATAGTTTTTTTATAAAGTTCCTAGGTGTATTTCTTGGGTAAAACCTCCTCTCAACATTATTAAGTTGAATGTTGCTAGTGTGAGAATGGATTTTATTATTAGCTATGGTGGTGTTATTAGAGATCATAATGGTAATTATATATTGGGTTTTGCTAGTCCGACTACTAATTATGATGATAATTTTTCTATTACCTATGATGTGCTTCATCATTTAAGTCTTTTCTCTAATCTTTATTACATGAATATTGTGGTGGAGGTTGGTTCTGACTTTGGTTATCATTATCTTAATTCTAAGAAGGATACTGTTTGTTCCTTTGCATTATTTTATATGCGGAGGGACATTAGTAATTTATTGAGTATTTTAAACTGCTGTTTCTCTTTCTTGAGGAAAGAAATCTTTGTGCTTAGTCGATTGCTAGATGGGGTTGTGGTTTGAAAGCTATGACTGAGCTTTCAGTTTCTAATTTGCCTTTTCTGGATAAAAGCCTCTTAAGACTGGATCAAATTGGTTTATCTTATATTACATCTTAGTGTTTTTGGTGTTGTTCATCTCTGGTGGCTATCGTTCTCCACCAGGCATTTTCACTTGGCTTTGTTTTTTCTGGTTGTTCTATCTGCTTCTTATTTGATGGTTGTTATTCTATGCTGCTTGGGAACTATCTTTTGTCTATCCAGAGTATTTTATTATTTTCTTTTTTGTTTGGTATTCATCCTCCTCTCAATTCATGGTGATGTGCTCTCTGCTTGGTCCCCAGATTGTGTGGATGGTGGAGGTTTGGACCATTCCTTCCTGTTATAATTCTAAGGGCTTGGTTGCATCAAGTTAGGTACTATTTTTAGGTGTTGTTGTTTCCTCTACTAGATTTTCTTTGGTGATTATGAGATGTTTTCCCCTTGTTATCTTTGGGATCCCATGCTATATGTTGGTGCAGGTCTTTGTGCTTCCTGTTTTGCCCGTGTTTAGGCTGGACAACTTTAGTATTATTTTCAGACTAGTTGTTGGTATTTGCCTAGAAGCTTTGTGCAGCTCTTTTGTGGGCTCTTTTCTGGGTTGTCGGATGCATATCAATGGTTTCCCTCATTTTCATGATCATTTTTTTGGGCTTTGGGGTTACCTTGGCTCTATTCTGATATAGGATGGTGGTGGGTTTCCTTCATCTATCATGGTTGATCTTTGGAACATTTTTTGGTTTCTGCAGGGGTGTCAGTTTTTGACACGACCCAAAACATGATCCGAACCCGACCCAAAAAATTCCAGGTTAGGGTCAACACGGACTCTAAACGGATCGGGTTCAGGTTCAATAAATCAAACCGTTTTAATAATTAGGTCAAATTTGGGTTGACCCAGCTACCCGAAAATGACCCAAAATTGACACAAAAACCCCTATTTGACTCGGAAACCCAAGATTGACCTATTTTTGACCCGATTTGACCCAAAAATCAAAGATTAACCCAATTTTTAACCCAAAAACTAACAATTTTTGGTCAACTTTGGGTCATTCGTGTCGAGACGGGTTTGACCCGGGCCCGAATCGGGTCAGGTTTGGGTATGAAAACCTAACCCATTTTTAAAATTGGGTCAGGTTCGGTTTGACTCGAATAGTGCCGGGTAAGTTCTGAGTTTGACCTGAACCTGACCCGTTGACCCTAATTGACACCCCTAGATTTATAGATTCCTAGCAAGAACTAGATAGAGAAAGTTTCAAATTCTGGTTTCACAGTTTTTTCGGTCGGTGATCTAGCGGCCAGAAAAACCATGCCAGCAGATGTTCGTTGATCGTCGACAGGCAACTTGGAACATAGGGAAAAAGATTCAAGAACGACGATGCAGATCATTGAAGGAAATGCTCTTGAAGAGCAATCAATTTCAAGAAGATCAATGGATGCGGAAGAGGCTTGGAGAAGACGATAAAGAGGTATGTTAGTGATTAATGAGAATATTGGTAATGCTTCCAACATTTCCAATAGGTGATAAGAAAAGGAAAAATGGTAGAGTCAAATTCTGCTATCAAGACTCTCAGTGCCATGGAAAAAATTGAATCACTTGTGAAAAGCCACGACTTGGAAGCTTCTTCTTTGTGGATGAACATTTTGGTTCAAATATTTGGAAATTCAAATGCAATCCCTGGCAACAGTGTGATAAATACAAATTTCCTAAGTTCTGAAAACAAAAATGTTATTCCTAAATTATTCAGACAGGCGATTCAATCAGAATTGGTTTCAGATCAAATGAAGGAGACATATGTGAATCAGATTGTTGATCAAATGACAGAGATGAATGCTGTGAAATCGAATTTTGGTAATGTATGGGCAAAAAAACCATATATTAAATTAAACTTCAGTGAAGAAGAAGCATTGTTAACTGAAGATGGTAAGGCCATTCAACTTAATAAGGAAGCTGAAATCAAGAATGCTAAGCTACTTGGAAAGTCTCAGGTATGCAAAGTATTTGGTAAAGATATACAACTTCAGGTTGTATCTTGGGAACTTAGAAGACAATGGGCTCAGTATGATAAATTCCATTTCACCACTATAGGAATGGGATGGTTTCTTTGCTCATTCAAGCTGAGCATACTAACATTCATAAACTAATCAAGGAAGCTATACAGGAAATCAAAAATCCCACACCCAAGGAGCAGGGGGAAAGTTACAATATTATCTCTAAGGTGTCTACTGGCAAAACTAAACTTGCTAAGGAAATGAAAATGCTTGGGACTATAAAAGGGAAACATAGAATGAGGAAAGGTGATGGAGGAGTTGAAAAGGTTGGGGCCTTAACCCCACATCCAATTTAACGTCCTCTATTATGTTCTGGAATTGTAGGGTAGCAAGAAAGAAAGAAGACTCCCACTACTTAAGAAATCTGATTGGAGAAAATGGTATGTTTTTCATTAGTTTGATAGAAAATAAAATGGAAAATATGTGAAGAGAAGATGTAAGGAAATGGGATGGGAATGATTGGGAATTTCACCATGTGGCGGCTTTATGAACCTCAGGTGGAATCCTAGCTCTTTGGAAAAATAGAACGGCTTCGTTAAATATCATTGATTATTCTAAACAATGTATTATTGGAAAACTTACAACTCCCAAAGGTAATATGATCAAAGTTTGCATTGTCTATGGAAACAAAAATTTGTATGAAAGAAGAAAACTATGGAAGTTTATATAAGACAATATGAACTGTGAAGTGCCATGTATAGTTGGAGGTGACTTCAACTGTCTATTGAACAATAATGAAAAGATTGAAGGGAAAAAGTTTGTATTCTCTCAAGGCCTACAAGAAATGAAGGAATTCATGACCAATAATGATTACCATGACATTGGTTTTAATGGTCCAAACTACACCTAGTGCAACAACAAAGAAGGCCTAGCAAGAATTTGAGAGAGGTTGGACAGATTTTGGTTAAATTCTAAATCTCTTATGGAATTCACAAATGCTATATTCAAGCACCTTCCTAGAATATCTTTGGACCACTGTCCAATTTTGCTCCAAATGGAAAATAAAAAACTGCATAACAATAGAGAAATTAGATTTGAAAACATGTGGTGTTCATATGAGGCAGCTAAAGGCATCATAGCTAAATCCTGGAGGAAAAATGACTTTGGTAGTTCAAATGATATTCTACAAAGAAAAATTAAAAGGTCTCTCAAGAACATTTATTTATGGAGAAAAAACAAGTTGAAAGAACTGAACTTGAAGATACAAGATCTTAAGAATGAGATTTTGCAGTAGCAAAATAGAGAAGCTATAGATGGAGGTTTGAGCCAGAAGAACCTTATTATCCTTAGAAGTAAGGTTATTTAATTTAATACAAATTTGGCTAGAATTTCTACATGGTGGAGACAAAGATCAAAGTGCCAGTGGATGGAAGAAGGTGAAAAGAATACTAGATACCACCATACTTTTGCTACAGCTAAGAAGGGAAGCAACCAAATTTTGTAGATTGCTCATGAGGATGAATCATTGGAATCAAATAAAGAATCTATTCATAAGATTATGGAGAAATGCTTCTCTAGAAAATGGAGCAAACGTAGCTGTAATATAAAGGATTAGCAAAACTTCAAAATTTCTGAGAGCATTCATGAAGATAAGGCCAATATTCTAAAATCTAATTTCACCAAAGAAGAACTGAAAGTGACGTTAAAAAGTATGGACAGCAATAATCTCCAGGAGCTGATGGTGCCAACGCTTGTTTTTTTAAGAATTACTAGAATATTGTAGAGGAAGCCACTTCGAATGCAATTGATGATTTTTTCAAAATGGGAAGGATGTCCGAGCAATGGAAGGAGAATATTGTTGTATTGATTCCAAAAATACAAAATGCCAAAGATTGCTCCAAATTCAGACCAATTTGTCTCTGCCAAATGGTCTATAAGTTGGCAGCAGGTATGATCCTTAATAGATTTAAAAATTGCCTTCCAAAAGTCATATCTGAATACCAAGGAGCTTTTGTCCCGGGAAGAAGCATTTCAGATAACTGCCTCATAGCTCAAGAGATCATTAGTAAGATGAAATCTTTAGTGGCTAAACTTGGATACTTTCTTTTGAAGCTTGACATGGAGCAAGCCTATGATAGTATATGTTGGGTAACTCTAAACCAAGTTATGATGCTTACAGGTTTCCCTGAGAAAATATTATAATTGATAATGAAATGTGTCTAAAATTTGAAATACTCCATAGTGATTAAAGGTAGAAGAACTAAATGGATCAATGCTTAGTGAGGCTTCAGACAGGGATGTCCTCTATCACCAAGTTTATTTATCTTATGATCTGATCTCCTCTCAAAAGCTCTCCACTGAAACAATGATCAACTGGGGATAAGATTAGCCACGAATGTTTAGAAGATAACACATTTACTATTTGTGGATGATGTTATTCTTGTAGTAGAAGCCTACAGTAGAAATGTCAGAACTTTGAAGAAAATTCTCAAAAACTAATGTGGCTTGACTGGACAAGCTATTAACTCCCAGAAATCCATGGTTTTATATGGTAAAAAAGTCACCAAAAATAGAAGAATCAAACTTAATAAAATTATGGGCTTTAAAGAAGTCAAGGAATTCAACTACTTGGGAATCAAATTGGCACTAAGGAGAATGAAGGCCGAAGACTACAACATCACCATTGATAAAGCTATGAGCTGACTTAACTCTTGGGGAGCAAGATGGTTGTCACTGGCTGGTAGAATTCTCCTTATCAAAACAGCTTACTCAAACATGATCTCATATCAGGTAGCTCACTCTCTCATTCCTAAAAGCATTTTGATGTAAATTGACAAAATCTATAGGAATTTTTGTGGCACAAAGAAAATGGTAACCAAGGAATGCATTACATTACTTGGATCACTCTTTGCCTACCCACCTGTTTAGGTCGGTTTGCCATTCATGGAGCTACGGAAAGACAGTGACGTGTAAGAGCGAGAATGGCATGGATGTATTTACAGAAAAATAACTCTCTTCTCAATAAAATTCTCAAAAGAAAATATGGTGACAAAATATGGGAAGAAGGAATGAAGAGAGGATCTTCAGCATCTTGGAAAATCATCAAAGATGGAATCAATTATCTAAAACCCGTTGTTAGATGGAAAGTAAATAATGGTGAAAGTATAAATATTATTACTGACAATTGGATTTTAGATAGATGTATAAATACTTGGCCTGCAACGTGCAACACTACAGATCTTTCTAAGAAAAAAGTCTCCTTCCTTATGGATTCAGGTGGTAACTGGAATTTAGAGAAATTGTCTGATTTTTTCTCTAAAGATATGATAAATCTTATACAAAAAATGGAAAAGGGGGAGAATAGCAGAGAAGACAAGATTGAATTGATCTGTACCAATTCTGGGAAAACTATCTAAGCCTTATACACTGAAGCAAACAATTTAAATCTTAACACTAATTTCAGCAAGCACATTTGGCTGAAAAAACTTAAACTGAATCAAAGAGCTTGTCTTTTCTGTTGGAGAGCATTGAATGAAGCATTACCAACCAATGTCTGGTTATGTCATAAAAGACTTGCTAGCAACTCAATTTGTCCAAGAGGATGTCAAGATATTGAAGACATTTAACACGTTACCACGAAGTGCAGCAAACTGATTGAAATAATACATAAATTGAGAAGTTGGGGATTCAACGTCCCTTCTTTTCAAAATCTCAATGATTTTGTTAATGAACATAAACATAAAGCTGACAATGGCCTTGCAAAAATTTATGCAATGATTATATATTTCAGTTGGAGATCGAGGAATATGGGAAAACATGGAAGTTCAGAGCTTCCCTTTGCTTACACAGCAGCATAAATTATATCTTATGTATCTTACCTTCAGTCAGCTCCAATCAAGAGGAACTGGAACACTAACCAGCATTTTCTGTCCAAATCCTGGTGTGCCCCTCCCGAAGGTTGGATTAAGCTGAATGTAGATGCGACACTATCCAAATTTAATATGGCTGGAATAGCAAGAGTGATAAGAGATTGCAAAGGTAGAATGATATGTTCTTATGGAAGAAATTTGCTTCATTGGAACATTGCTTATCTTGAACTCAAAGCAATTCTTACATTTGGAAATTATATTCAAGATTGGTTTTGTGAATATAAAGGAATAATCATTGAAGGAGTCAATGTGAATATCATAAAGATGCTCCAAGAGTCAATAAACATGAAGACCAATAAAGGTATGAAATCAGATCTCTCATTCTTACAAGTATTCATTAATACCATTTTTCTCTTTGTTTCTAGAGAATGTAATAAAACGGCAGATTATTGTGCCAAACTTGCTTTGTTAGGCGATTTTGTTGGGACTCTTTTATTGAAACAGAACTTCCAACAAGTTTTTTACACTTGTTTAGGAAGGACTATCATGGAGTTCCCCTTTAGTAGCCTTTTGTAATTTCTCTTGATTTCTTTAATGCAAGCTGCATCCTTTATTCAAAAAAAAAAAAAAAAACGGTTTCTAGATTCCTTATTGATATTGGATGGTTTGGGTTAATTTGGAGGCTTGGTGTTGCTCTTCTGTGGACTTTTGCCTCTACAATTTGTGGTTGTTTGGGTGGGTGTTTATGATTACTCCTGTTGATAGGATTGAGTGGCTTGTGGATTACCTTAATTATATTTCATCACCTAATTCTCCCATGAGCTCTATGAGTTCTTATCCTATTACTAGTTGTATTTGCTGGCAGTTATTATTTCCTTACAGTATTTTGTATACTTACTTTTTTCTAGCATTAGATTTGGGTATTTATTTCTATTTCATATATTCTTTTTGTGATATTATTTTTTATGTTGCAACCTCTTTGATTTTCTGGTGGACTGGCTTATGGTTATCTTCAAAAGTTTTTGCATAAAGATTGAGCCTCAAGTTCATATTTTGATCCTTTTTTTTATGCTTAGATTTAGCATCTTTAGCATGTTACTAGGTTGTTTTGTAATCTGGCTTAGTGGAGACTATCAGCTCTTAGGTTTTCTTTTGATTTATTTTATAGCTCCTTTGAGCACTAGTGAGTTTATTGTCTCCCTTCAGGACCTTGTAATCTATTTTTAATACTAACGTGTAGGCCCCTCCATTGGTTTTAAAAAAAAAAAAAAAAAACAATTGAGTGAGAAATAAGCTTTAAAATTTTAAACTAATCATGCTGTACGATCCAGATTATATTACATAATTAGTTTAATATAGAAACACCAGTGGCCAAATTGTTTAGGTAAGTTTTTAAATTTTCATTTCTTTTAACGGATTATACTGCATGATCCATATTTCATAGTATAATATTTGAAAACTTGTTTAAATTAGTTCCCATGATTAGTCAATCAAATCAAGGTTTAATAAATATGATAAATTATTTTATATGATATAAATCATACTGGTGGATCTATAGAGATAAAATCTGATCATCCTAGATATCTTATAAGATGAAACATTAATTTTTTAATAGTTCGTATACTATAATGTAAGTCGTACTGAAAATTTTATAGAGATGATTTCTAATTGTTCTAGTGATCATTCTATATGATCATAAGGAAATCTAACTAATCATATTATACAATCTTCGGATTGTACTATACAACCAGTACATATAAATTGAATAATTAGTCCAATGATTGTTCCCTCATATTGAACGAACACAATTTTTAAACTAATCATACTGTAAAACCCTTCATCATGCTAAATAAATGGTGACGACCAAATTAAAAAATTAGGTTTTTTTATGTCATTTTTAAATACTTTCTTAAGAGAGTCTTTGGCTGTTATGTTTTTGGAGAGAGAGCTTTAAGAGGGATCTTGAAGAGCTTTGGGAAGGAGAAAGAAGAGGTTATGCATGAGGGAGAAGGAGTGTGAGTGGATTCCACATGGTTGCTCTGGGCAAGCTTCTACCTTGATTCCTCCAAGTGTCTTGTTTGATTTCTTAGGTGGCTATTAGAAGAAGTACTTCAAGGCCAAAGATCATTGAGGTTCTCTACCATCACCAGGAGGGTGAAAACGGAGTGACAATTTTTTGCATTCACCAGGACAGTAAGAAATGAGTTGAGGTTCTTTGCCTTCTCCAAGAGGGTGAAAAATGAGTCAAGGTTATCTACAAGACTGAGATTGGTGTAAAGATTGTAACGGCTTCTCCATCGAGTTGTGGGGCTAAAGGAGAGAAAATATAGTTTATAGTACAATACTCGAAGAGGAGGACTCTAGGGAGTGGGCATAGGTCAAAGTTGATTGAATCACTGTAAAATTATGGTGAGCTCATTCTGCTATTCTTCAACTTACTTTTATTTTTATTTTTTAATTTTCTACACATTTATTTTTCTTGAAAGATTAATTTTAAGAATGTTATTGAAAGTACATGATATGCCAAAAGGGGGGTGAATTAAAAATTCTGTAGTAAAATAACAATCCTAACTATGAGTTTTAATTTTTTATTTTTAAATTTTAAACAAAAAATTAACTTGATGCAGAAGCAAATGATTAAAACATGATTACAACAAAAGTTGGAGAAATTTTAACTTACACAACAAAGATCTAGAATAGGATTTTCACCAAGCTGTTATAATAAATGTAAAATGCAAAACAGAAATAAAGTGCATAAAATAGAAATATTACACCAGAATATTTATAATGGTTTGGTCACTTGACCTACGTCCACTCCCTAATGTCCACTCCGTGAATTTCACTCATCAAAAGTAATTCTACTTTTACCCCCATAACAAGGCAGAGAAGTCTATAAAAACCCTCACTTTCACCTTTCTCGATGTGGCGGAGTACCAAAATGCTATGTAACCCTCCTGGTGATGGAAGTGAACCTTCTCATTTTCTCCCTTCTGGAGAAGGCAAAGTACCTTAGAGCACACAGACCTTAAAAGATTTTCCCCTTAGAACTTCCTACAAGATCTTCTCGAGCCATAGGATGAGCAAGCGTGCAGCTGGCTAGGACCAACCATGTGATCTCCCTCACACTCCTCCCCTAGAAACTCACCTTATCCTTCCTCTATCAAACCCAAAATCTTCTCAAGTAGTTCTATCTTAAGAACACCACTTCTTGTAGCGTTCCTCACTCATCTATATCTTTTCAATAGATAGAAGATTCATATATAAATCAGGTTCCAAGAAACCCTAAAATTTCAATTTAGCCATTTATGTTCATACAATATGATCCAAAATCGTACAATATGATCAGTTCAAAACAGCCTTCCTCCTGGTACGGAGTACAAATAGGTAATTTTTCTGAACAACATCATACAGTATGATAAAACATCATCCAATATAACTTGTTATTTTCCTTCTAATCAATTAGGATGAATGCTGGGATGATGAAAACTCTTCTCTGTTCATTTTCTGGTATGATCCACTTTATACAGTACGATCTGTTAAAAGCTTCAGGTCGTCTGGTATGATGTTCACATCATCTAGTATGATTAGTTCAAAAATTAAGGGATCATCCGGTATGATGTTATGGATGATCAAAAATAGCCTCAGTTGATCGTACAGTATGAATAATGTCGTACAATATGATAACCAATCAAAATTTAATCCTTGATTTTTTGACTAATCCCGGGGGTTAATTTAAGTAAGTATTCAAATTTTTTTATTATACGATTGTATCATACAGTACGATCAGTTAAAAATTTATGATTTAAGAACTTAAATTAATGTGGCAGCTAGGATTTTTAATTAAAAACACATCGTACAGTACGATAATGATCATACAGTACGATTTGTTCACAAATAGATGTTGAGCCACAGCAGGTCATATAGTATGATCCAAATTCATACAGTACAATCTACAGAGATTAAAAAAATTACCTTTGAATGAAAACTCTCCCCTTATGTGTGTGTATGGTTGCTCAGTGTACATACACTTTGTAGCCACTCAAGAAAAGAAAAAACCAAAAAATGAATGAAAATTATGGAATTATAGACTTCATCCTACTCTACCTAGTCTTGAGTCTTCTTGTTGTCTTGAGTAATATGTGATCTCCCTAAAATGTTAGTACTACAGACAGAGAAAAATTTAAAATATTCAATAAATAATGAAATAATTCAAGTCGACATTATTTGTTATCATCAAAATCTCAAGCTAGGGGTCATGAACTACAACAGTTATGGTTGGTAGTAGATTGATTTGATTTAATTAACATCATCATTATGATTATTATTACATTTATGAGATTCCATATTGGGTGAGTTAATTTCTTTGAAAATACCAAAATGATTTGTTCTATTAAAGAAAAACTTTAAAACCCTGATTCACCCTCCCCCCTCTTGGTGTACCATGGGAAATTCTACTTAGTTTAACACCCTCCATTAAACTTTTAGTGATGTATTTAATGGAATGAAAAGATGATTTAAATTCTTTTTCTAATTTCCAGACATCACATAAATAGTCCTTAGAGAATTTAAAATTAGGTATACCTCTAACTAGGTCTTTCTGAGTTATTTTTTTAAGTGTCATCATTTTTGCATGGCAAAGTCATCTATGCCATTGCCATGATTCATCAACAACAATTTTCAAACATAAATAATTTGAATAATGAACATAATTCAAATCATGCATGTAAATATTATTTATTCTTTTTTCCTTTTAAAATAATTTTTTTATTTAAGCTAATCAAATATTTAGTAAATAGCAATTTTATGTCAAATCCTTTGACACACAATTTATTAATATTAAGTAAGTTATGTTTCAATCCATCTACTGGTAAAATATTTTTAATAAAAAAACTTTTAGAGTTTCCAATCATACCTGAGCCCACCACTTTCCTGGTGGTGTTGTCTCTTAATATAACATTCCTCTAGCCTTGGCCTCCTGCATGATGAATTACCTAACATCTCCTGTTATGTGCAATGAACATCAACTATCAAAGCACAACATGCTCTCACAAGGTCTTTTATGAGTGAATCCATATAATGTCAATCAAAAGTTAAAATTATGAACCCAAGTTAGTTTAGGTTCCAAATTATTCTTTAATGGATAGGATAGATGCATGATATGCTATGATGTAGATAATTTTGTCTTATATAAAGGATGTGTTCTACGGTATATAGTGTAAGGGTGGGCTATGTGTCCTATTAGACCATAATAATATCTCCTTAACACTCTAAAATACATTCAATAACATATGTGAGTGGTAGTGCTTCCTTCTAGGGATGTGAGATACATACTATGTTTGAGGGTTATATTGTTACGCGAGAGTAGGTGGTGGATTATTATTTTGAGGTGCATGAAGTTTATATCTTGAGAACTCATTTGCAGTCTTAAAGTTTTCAACTTCAAGTTTTAATGCATGTTCAATTTGATTTAGTTTAGTTGCAAGTATTTCTAATTCCTTAAATGCATCAACTAATTCAATATATTCATATTTCAAGGATTCATGTGACTTTCTTAGTTCAATATATTCCTTATTCAAATCAGCAAATTCATATAATAAAGTTGCATGTTCTTTATCTGATGAAATATGCTCAAATTTAAAATTAGGATGCTCAATAACTAGTAAATCATGCTCACATTTCATATAAGAAAATTCACTTTTAAAATTAGCATGTAATTTCTTTAGCTTCTTATCTTAGTCATGATTTCTTCAGAAATAGTATATACTTCATCTTAGAATAGTTGATATACCTCATCTTGATCAGAATGATCAAGATTATAATTTGTTATAAGGTAATATTTTGTTACCTCATCCTCTGTTTCGTGTTCTCAGGATTATGGAGTGGATTCGCCTAGAATATTTTTTGCATCCTTTGCATACCCTTTTTTAAATTGGATTTTTTCGCACCATTATCCTTGGTAGGTTGACTATTTATGTTGAGGAAGTCAGATCTTATGTGTCCTAGTTTTTTTCATTCAAAATATATAGTGTCAAATGAAAATTTAGTGCTTTTACCTTTTTTACCTCTATTCCAATATTTAAGACATCTTTTTTTTTCACTTTAGAAAGCTCTTAAATTATCGGGTCATCAATGCTATATCATTGTCTTCTTCAAATGTAGAGTTGTTCCTATCCAAATCATCAACCTTAAGTTCCAAAATGTTCTCCTTCCTCCAATCACCTGCATCCAAAAGTTTTTTGCTCACATTTTGCCCATAAGTAATGAGAGAGCCACGTAGATAATCAATTGAGAAAATATTTAAATCTCTAGATTCAAAAATAGTGGCAACTTTTGCAATGAACCTATCATACAAGCAATAAAGTACTTCATTCACTTTCTTGGAGTATAATAGTTCTCTACCAAAAGCATGCAGGGATGTCACTATCTGAGTAAATCTAGTGTACGTGTCAGAGATAGTCTCATTAGGTTTCATTTGAAATAGTTTATAATAATGCAGTAAAAGTTTAAATGATATTATTTGGCTTGATTAGTTCCTTCATGCATGATGCATAGATTATCCCAAATCTATTTTTTAGTGGTTTAAGTCGAGACTCTCATTTAGTCATCAAATTTAAGTGCACAAAAAAAATATTTGTTCGGACAATGGAATTAAGCTATATAAGATCTCCATCTTTATTACCCCATTCACTAAACGATGTTTCAAATTTGATGCCATTCACAAATCTAAAAAAATAAGAATAACCTTCTTGTATCACATGCCACATGTAAAAATCAATTAATTGTAAAAATGTGGATATGCAAATTTTTGAAAAATAAAACAATAACAATGGAAGATTAATTAAAAAACCCTATATGGTATTCTAATTTCCAAAATGTATCATTTTATCTCTTATTAGGGATTTTAAATTACTAATTCTGAGACCCACTCTTATACCAATTGAAAGTTTAATTCGAGTAATTAGACCAAATTGAACTGCCCAAGGCACACCATGAGAAGGTTGTGAATTAGTGTTTTAAAAATTTATTCTTAAATATAATTTAAATGATATTCAAATAAAATGAAAGTGAAAGAAAATATAAAAATTAAAATAAAACTTATATGTTTTTTGGTTGAGAAGAAAAATATTTTATTCTTTTTAATTTTTAGATTTTTGTTCTTATTTTCTCATGCTCACAAAATAATCCTAAGCTATCATAATATTATCTTCACAAATTTCAAGAAAATAGTATGAAGGAATAAAATAAAATACTAGAAATAATAGTGTGAAACAAAAGGAATGAGCACAACCAAAATTTTATAATGGTTATGTCAAACCATGACCTATATGTACTCTCTAGTGTCCTCTTCTCTGTGTATAGAACTAACTATTTTGTGCCTCTCTTTCTGCTCACACAAAGAGACAGAGAAGCCCTTACAAAATTACTTCCACCCTTCCACGCTGTGGCTAAGAACCATAATCCTTTCCACCCTCCAAGTGAGGTAGAGAACCTATAATCCTTTTCACTCTCCTGGTGAGGTAGAGAACTCAATAATCTTCAACCTTGAAGACTTTCTCCCATGAGCAATTTAAAAGATCAATGAAGACACTTGGAGGAAATAAGGTAGAAGCTTGCTTGGAGCAATCACATGAATCCCCCCACACTATTTTTTCCTCTCACATAACTTCTCCTTCTCCCTCTCCAAACTCCAAGACCTCTCAAGCACGCTCACAGAAATCTCTCAATAGCCAAATACTTCTCCAAAATTTAATAAAGAGTTTAAATATAAGGCTTTTAAAAACACTAATTTTTTTAATTCTACCATTTCTATTCATATAGTACTATCTTGGGATCATATAGTAGTATGATCAAGTCAAAATCCTATTTCATCAAGTACATCTTAAATATTTATAGTACAATTTGTTTAGACTTTACACATCAATCAAACAATATGATAATTAGATCACATTTATCTTCATATCGTAAAAGATAATATATGGGATAATCATACATCATCTCTGCCAATCATCCAAATGATTAGCATTATATTGTATAATTAGTTTAGAAAGTATGGTTTCATCCAGGGGATCCCTGGGATGATCAAACTTTGTCTCTACCAATTGTATTGTATGATATACATCGTATAATCTGATCTGCGATATAAATTAAATCTTGATTTGATTAACTAATCACAGAGATTAATTTAGGTAACAATTTGAATATTATATTGCCAGAGCATTTTTGTACAGTACGATTAATTCAAATTTTAAATTTTAATATATTTACCTAAATATGATTGGTAGCTAGGGTTCTCAAGATAAACTAATTTTCCTTTACGATCTTATTCATATAGTACGATTAGTTTAAAAATATTAATTACTCAATTAACTATTTTAATTATTTTTTTAAAAATGGATCGTATAGTAAGAACCAATTTGTATGGTATAATTAGTTCAGAATATTAAAATTCATTCTCTCACTCATCTACATGTGTGCATGGTTATCAGGTTAATATATATATATTTACATGATTTTCACTAAAGAAATATAAAATTAAAAAAGTAAAATGCATACTCTTATAAAATATTATCCTATTCTACCTTGACATGAGCCCTGAATCTTCCATTACTTTATGTATGATGTACCTGAAATATTTGTAAACACAAAAGAAAATATGCAGTACAAGTACTAAGAGAAAATAAAGGGGGAATCCCTAATATTTGTTATCTTCAAAATCACAAGATCGTGAATCCTTGATTACAATATTTCTCATTGGTGCTTATTCAATGGACATTATATTTAGTTTGATAGCTCTTCTCTGAAATGCCACATCAAGGGATAAGTCAGACATTTTAGTATATGTCTATGAAAAAAAATTCTTGAATTCACTTATGAAATCTTTTATTTCTTCAACCTGGTCTTCGAAGAGAAGGGAACTAATTAAAGTAAGGGGAGTATCTTCTTTAGTCTCTAAGTTAACTTCCTTTAGCTCAACCATCATTGTAGCATGTCCACCAGCTTCGAGCTCCACTATTATAGGTTTAGCTTCTATGAGTTGATCATCTAAAAAAAAATTGATTTTGTAGAGCTTTTCTATGCTATTGTCATTAGATTCAACTTTCCCGCATATGATTGTGTAACAAAACTTCTTTCAAGGGTAATTTTGTATAATAACATTAAGGACCCTTCTTATAAAGGAATACTTCTCTTATAATATGAGAGGACTTTTCTCATACAATAACTTTAGAAGGAGATGAGTTTGTCATTTAGTGGTACCAACATCAACTTCTTATTTCTACATCAGCCTTAAAATTCTTTTGGGATAATACCTAGGCTTCCTTATATAAATTATCTCTCCATAATTGATGAGCTCGACAATCTAGTAAAAATTTTCTCCTTTTTGTTCTCCAGACTTGTATAATAAACCCCTGGTATGGTTTTTTTAGTTAAAGGAGGAGCATAAAAAATTTGGAGCTCCTCAATGTTATGCACTTCATGAGGGATGATTTCTTTGAAGTGTTTTCACAGAAGAGGCATGTCTAAGAATATCTAATTTGATATTGATAAGCAACCTATTATTCTTGAGAAGACATGTCACACATTACTTGTATAGGTAGACTTGTAGTCATAATCAGAATCTAAATATTCTGCCTTCTTCTACCTTTTGACCAAATATTGGTAGACCTTCTTAGATTTTGTAGGGATTACATCATCTTCTTCATTTTCACTCCTCAGGTGAGGGATAGTTCTACTTGGTTTAAACTCAAGGCTTGTTTATTGTGAGTTATCAATGCCTTCTTTCTCTCTACCTTCTTCTTCTCCCTTTCTTGCTTGGGCTACTTTGCAGCTTTTGAATTTGATGTCGTAGCTTCAAGAGGACTTGATGGCTTCGGCTCTTTTGGAATGAAGTACTTTATATCTTTATATATTCTCATTTCATGAACTGTAAAGGACTGGTTATCACTCAAAACCCTAAACTCCTCTTAACCTCTAAGGTACTTCATACACTAGTGTATTGTTAAAGAGATAATGAAATATTCATTAAGCAGGGGAAACCAAGAAGTGCCTTAATGAGGTATCCATATCAATCACATGAAACTTATTTTATGTATAGAGTTCTCTAAATATGGAGAAAGTTTGAATGACCGCATAATTTTTTGTCCTTTTGTCATTAAAATTATGTGCCAATAGCTTGTATTGTCAAGGATATAATACATTAGTGCATAATGATCTTCATGCTTTTAAGCTTAAAAGGTTTATAAAAACCCAAGATTAATCATGATTTGGCTAATCATGTTGTCATTAATCACTATAGTAACATACATAGGGATATTGTGATCTTCCATCCCAAGCATTATATCATCCTTGATAAAAGTGATGATTGGATCATTATGAGGTTATAAGACCTCATTTATGCAACTTTCAACAAAATATGACTCATATCTTTCACGGATTTTGAGAGCCAAAATCAAAGTCTTTCAAAGATCTTCAGACATAAAGAGATCTTCATTTATACAGAGTTGTGCTAGTATTTTTCTTAGATGGAATAGGATATTATAATCCACCCCTTTATTCAAAGTGTGTTTCTTCTTATGGTCTTTAGGAATAATATTTCCATTAATAATTATCTCCATTCTCCTGTATTTATTGGATATCCCTTTCTTTGTTGTAGATGGTGGTATTATGCCACTTCTCAATTACACTTGGGATACTTTATATGAATCAAACTTATCTAATGAATCATTTTCTTCAAAGTCAGCCACAGTCACTTTAGGAGAATTATCTATTGGCTAAAAATCACCCTCTAGTCTTACATGCACCATCTTCGATGCTATGTTGGGCTCTGACTCATCTTCATTTTGAAAATACATATCTTCCTCCAATCTATAATCGATTGATGACACCATCAAAAAAGACTCAGAAGCTTCTTTTTTAACATATTCTTTTTTTGTCGACATATTTGACATCACCGAAATAACCTAACACCTCTTTAAAGGAAGTATATTTTCATTAGTTTCTTCTTCTTCTTCTTCTTCTTCTTATGTATGCTCTAATATAAAGTCAGCAAGCTTAATAAATAACCTTATTGTTTTATAATATTTATCCAAACTGATAATAGCCTTTTGAGTGTCTATCTTATTTTCCCTTAGCTTCTTAAATTTGGTTCTTTTCTTGGAGGATTTTGATTTTAACTAATCAGACTTTGATTAGCTAGCTTGGTTAGGGTGATGTCTAGAAGTAGATGCATTTGCAACAAGCAACCTCTTTATATCAAGCACTAGCTCAGTAGGAGACTTCCACTTGATGCCAGGAACTCCTTTGAGCTATTTTATCATTTTTATCATCTTCTTAGAGATCGCAATCTCCCATTTCTCATCTTGAGTTTGCTCCTTTTATGTCTTTTTCTTTAGTCATGTTTATGATAGAGGATGTAACCATCCATGATTATTCTCTTCTAGTAAGAACTAACATATTTTATGATAATATGAACTCACCCTTCTTGAATTTTATTTCCAACAAATCCTTGAAGACTTAAAAATCTTTGATAAGATAGTAAAACACCTAGTGATATGGGCAATAATTTGGGTTTCAAATACGATCAAATTCCTCATGTATCTTGCATTTTGATAGTTTGAGACCCACTCTAAGTGCTAATTAAATATATTGGTGACACTTTCCCTCTTGAATGGATACTCTTTATTCGTCTTCTATTTGATGGATAGGAATGTTTGATCACCAGATCCAATTATTTTCCTTGAGCATTCTCCTCCAACTGAGTTCCAACATTAGATGAGGGCTAGGATTATAAACTTATTTCAGGTTATTTCATACTTTATCAGTTGCTTCCCTTTATCTATATTATAAATTGCCTATTTTCCCTTATAAACATTATATGACACATGCTTTCCATTATCAACCCTGAAAGAGAACATAAAGTGGGCTTTTCTTTTTCAGCTTATAGAGCTTTGGCTTTCTTGAATTAATCTAGGCATATTTTTAATTTTGATACACTCAGCTTCTCAAACTTTGCCACTCCATACAATAAGTTCTGATATGTGGTGATGGAAGTCAAGCATAAGAATAGTGGCATATCCTCATTGATGTTTCCCATTAATAATTGAACAACATGCTCCCCTTCTAATTTCTGCTCATATTTCATAATTAAATTACACCAATGTATTATATAATTTGTTAATGACTTGTCTCTTTTTATTTTCCAAGGCGAGATCAGGTATAGTAATTTTCTAAGTTGCATTAGAAAATCACTTCATGAATAGAGCTTCTAATTCTATGAATGTATTCATAAAATTGCTTGGCAATTCAATGTACCATTCAAAAATAGTTGAAGATAAACTACTGACAAATTAACAGAAGAATAAGGCATCAATACCTCATGTATTACCACTGGTGGATTTAAATTGCACTAGATGCTACTTAAGGTTACTATTGCCACTAAAAGTATTAAATTTTGGAATAATATACCCCTTTGGATATGGTACCTCATCTTACTCTACTGGGTATAGGCGACCCTTACATATCAACTTCTCTGCCTGGTTAGTGGCTACAATAGTCTTGATCTTATTTCTAATTAGCCCTATAAATGTGCAACTATCATAGGGTCGGAGGTGCTCACCATATTCCATGGAGTGAGCTGGAAGATCAAGTTATTGACTTTATTAATGCCTTCAAGTATACCTCGCACTCCTGAAACTTGAGGCATCTAGATATTTTGCATATTAGCAGGAACTATGTTTAAGTCATGATTAATTAGTGAGGCTAGCATAAGGTTTGCGATAGCCGTTATCTACATCATGTACAACATTGTTTACATCTGCACCATCAACTCAGTCATTTTATCATTTAATTAATAGATTTTCTTTCCATTCACCTTTATTTAATGGTTCATCTACCTTCACATATCTACAAGCATAATAGTGTCAATGATAAAGTGATTATTATTACGACTCGAGCTCACAAGTTGACATTTTTTATTATAACAAACATTATGTCGCACATCTTTATATTTCCTAGTATCTTTCATTATGTACTTGCATGTGTGTATACTAACATTTTAGGAATACCATGCACCATCCAATGAAGAATCAGAGCTCAAGATTGGGTAAAATAAGGTTATGTTATAAAGAGTCTGTAATATTCATTGATATATTTTAGATTTCTTAAGTCATGTAATGTAAGGGTGTATGCTTTCTTGGTGACCATGGACACACACACTCAAGGTGATAAATTTGGTGAGTTAGATTTTTTCTATTATTTGATCATATCATACAGGATGATTTTAAAATCATCCTAGAAGATTAGTTAAAAATAGAAACCCTTATTAGTGCTTCAGCAAAAAAATAATTGCTCTAATGTCTCTTTGGCTCTAGCATCTGAGGTGATCCTGGGCAATTCTAGGACTTCACCTCAATCGCTAGTGCTTCACCCTCCTGGCTTATTTTCTTTGCTCATTTCATTCAATCTCTACTATTTTTCTTTTGTTTTCTTTCATTTATTTTTTTGAAAGTTTCATTAGTTTCTCGATGAAGGATGATGATGCCTCTGTCATCATAGGTCCTGACTGTTGAAGGGAAATTTAGATCCTTTCTCTCTTGTAAGTAAAAAACCGCATGTACTCTTTTGATTTAAGTGCACAAAAGAAACTGTTCAAGCATTTGACGTTTAGTTGTGCTAAGTCACATTCTTCTACTGTCCAATACACAAAAGGTGTTTCAACTCTAACTCCGTTAACTAGTCTAGTTGGTTTTTCCTGAACTAAGATCCACATATGATAATCAAGTGACTATAAAAATGAAGACATGCGAGTTTTTCAAAAATCAAAAGAAATATTGTCGAACAATGGAGATCTAGTTATAGAGTAACCCTCAGGTGTATTTTGGTTTTCAAATGTAGCCATCTATGTTAATCAAAAAATAGTCTAAACTTATGATTTTGAAACAAGGCTCTAATAACACTTATTGGAACTTATTCACTATGAATTAGGTTGTTAAACCTAAGCTTATGTCCTAGCGGCTAACCAAGAGGGGGGATGAATTGGCATTTAAAAAATTTACCCTCTTTTAAAATTTAAAATTGATAATTTAACTTTAGTGAATTTTATAGAAAAAGTTTTTCAACCACAAAACAAAATTAAAAGCAGCACAAAAATAAAAGACATGAGATTTATAGTGGTTAAGTCAAACATGACCTACATCCACTCCCTGGAGACACCCTCCGAGTATTGAACTAATACCACTAGTGACTCTCCTTTTGCAAGCACAGCAATGCGGAGAAACCTTTATAAAACTCTCTTCCACCATTGCCAGGTTCGGTAGAGAACCGTCATCCTTTTACACTCTTCCCAGTGTTGGCAGAGAACCGTTCATCCTTTCACACTCTCCTAGTATAGGCAGAGAACCCTTCATCCTTTCACACTCCAGTAGTGTGGGTAGAGAACCCTTCGGTTGTTTACACTCTCTTAGTGTGGGCAGAGAACCCTTCGGCTGTTCACACTCTCCTAGTGTGGGTAGAGAACCCTTCGGCTGTTCACACTCTCCAAGTGTCGGCAGAGAACCGGATCTCCTTGATAGATCTTCTTCACAAGAAATCTAGAAGGGAGAGAGAAAAGAGTAAAGTAATCAAAAACCAAAAGTAGAGACTCTTACCTTTGAGTACCAAGTGAAACCTTCACGCTCCAGTAGTAAAAATTCTCCTTCAAACACCCTCTCACACTCTCTCTTTGACTCTCCTTTCAATTGGCAAGAAGATCAGTGGTCAAAAAGATTAAATGGCAGTTTATATTGGACTTTATATAGGAAAGACACAAAAAAAACATCCAAAAACTGCAAAAATTCAAGTCTGTTAGTAGTGGATCGTCCCGTACAATCGTGGATTGTCCTAGATGATGTTACTTAATTCAGTTGGAAATGGACCCAATGTATTTTGGTATGTACTGACTTCATACACATTAATCATCCCGTATGAACTAGGTTCATCCGGTACAAAAGGTTATATCATAGGTCGGTTCCAAAAACTGCAGGAAGTTGCCAATTTTTTTAAGAGTCGGTTCGCTTCATCCTATGACAAATATGCATTCGTCCGGATGAAATTTTTATAGAGGACATTTCGTCCTGGCACGAATATGGATTTCTTCTGAACAAAAATTTTCCAGAAGACATTTCATCCTAGGATGAATTGGAGTTCGTATGGACAAAATTTTTCCAGAGAGCATTTCATCTAAACAAAAATTTTCCAGAGGACATTTCATCCTGGGATGAATTGGAGTTCTTATGGATGAAATTTTTCCAGGGAGCATTTCATCCTGGCACGAATATAAATTTTGTATGAATGAAAATTTTTCAGAGGAGAGCTCGTCCTGGGACAAATAAAAATTTGTCCTGGACGATCAGGACTTAGAAAAATTTTCTAGGCTTCTTGTTCATTCTATTGCTCTTCCGAGGAGTTAACTGACTTGATCGTCCCGTACAAACTATGTTCGTCCCATACAATCCGTATAAATTTTTAAAAATCTCCTTAAGTGTGTGTGTGTGTGTGTGTGTTTATTAACTCTATTACAATCACTCCCTCTCAAACTTAATTCAAAGAAAAGTATAAACTTCAATTAATAAAATATCTCATGCTAAAATTGATTTGAAGTCTTCAGTAGTCTGGAGTTTGATTTTCCTAAAAGTATTAGTTCACACAAGAGCAAAAATAAATCTTCCAAAAAGTGTTAGGAGATATCAACACATAAAATAATAATATTTGAAATCATCAAAACTATACAAGTTGCAAGAATATAAAACTTGCAAATATCAACTCTCTTAACAATTTTGAGGTCCATATTGATATTTTTATTGAAACTAATCCTTCTTGCATTATTAATCAAAATGTTTCTTATTCTAATGGTATTATGTTACCCCATACTCCCTCTTATCCATTAAATAATCAGGAATTTGAGATTGGAGCTGATGTTACTATTCAATTGCAATTCAAAAAGGTGAGAGGAATGACATCCCTTTAGAGGATGGTGAGTTTCTTGCTTTGGAGCATAACTCCTCCCCTTCTAAGGTTTTTGTGAGGGCTACTGATAATCTAGAGGATGATGGTATGTTGATAGAGGATGAATGTGTTGCAACTCGAGCTTATGAGTTATATTTTTTATGATATCAAATATTGTTGCTCACTTTTTGTTGTCTACCTGTATTTACAATATATTTTTTCTTTCTATGTTTACTAACATTTCAGGATTATAATGCACCTTACAAGGCTCAAGTTTTGATAGAAAATGTTCTATTTATAATTTTTATTAATGTATTTCTTAGTTTGTAAGGGTGTTTGCTTGCTTGTAACCTTGCAAACTTATTTCTATTTTAGAGTTCTCTATTTTTACTCACATTATCCGGGACAAACCAAACATCGACCTGGATGATCAGTTGAAAATAGAAATCCTAATTAAGGCATCTTGATTAAGGCAGTCGTCTTTAAACACATCATCCTGGATGATATTCATATCAATCGGGATGATAGGCTCAAATCAGAAAGAATCAACCACCAAATTTATTTAGATATTATTTATTTTTGGATATCATTCAGGACATCATCCTAGATGATGCAACATAATTATTATTAAATTAGTTTGATAATTAAGAAAAGCAATTAAGGCTTGATTAATACAATCACATCATCTTGGATGATCGTAAGATAGATCGGGATGATCAGTTCAAAAACCTTAGTTGTTCCTGGACGATCACATATTGGACAGCTTCTATTCAGGGCGATGCTTTGGACAATATGTGTTGATTTGAACTAATCGTACAGGACTATATACTATCATCCTGGACGATATGAAAAAAAATCTTTTAATCATACCAAATTGTCCTGGCTGATTGAGTTTATTTTGCACTGATTGTACAGGATGATATTTATATCGTCCAGGACGATAAAGTCAGGAAGTTGCAATTAATGAGCTTATTTAGAGCTCTTTTATTTAAACTTGACAATGCACTTAGTATGTGTCTTTGGCAGCCATTGAAGCTTCATTCTTCTAGAGGAAACTTGAAGAGAGAGCTTGAAAGGGAGAAAGGAAAGGGTGGAGTTTAAGAGAGGGAGAAGATCTTTGGAGGGGGTTTCAAGGGAGTATGGAGGAGGTTTCGCATGGTTGCTCCATTGAGCTTGTACTTTAGTACCATCGGATTCAACGCTCATCTTGAGGGAAGTTCTGAGAAGAAGAAGATCTCTTTTGTGCAAAGGACCCGGCTACTCCACCGCATTGGGGAAGATGGAAGTGATTTTATAAGGGCTTCTCTATCGTGATGTGGGGATTAAAAGAGAGTCACTAAGTTTAGTGTAATACTCAGAGGGTGCCTCTAACGAGTGGACGTAGGTCAAGGTTTGACCGAACCACTATAAATCTAGTGTGTTCTTTCCTTTATTATTTTTGCATTTAATTTACATACTTTGATTTTCATTGTGGTGAATTTTGGTTTGGTTTAAGTTCGTGTTTTGATTAAAAGATTTTTAAAATACAAATTCACCCTCCCTCTTGGTTAGCCTTGGGCAAGTTGACACGGTCTTAACATCCCAAATGAACTTTCAAGTGGTATCGGAGCGAGATTTATAAAAATGAGTTTGTGAAAACTTTTGAATGCTAAATCATTAAATTATTTTTTTTCTGCTTTAAATTCTGATGATTTTATGTTTGTATCAACGTGCTCTACTGGCAAAGAAATTTGGGATAAATTATACACTATATACGAAGGCACTAGTGAAATCAAGCAATCTTGATTAAATATTTTAATGCATGATTATAAAATTTTTTGCATGAAATCTTATGAGACGATCTTAGACATGTATACAAGGTTTATTCAAATTGTGACATCATTACATGCTTAGGTAAGGAATTTTTAAACTCTAAAAAGTTAATAAAATTCTACGTTATTTACTTGACAAATTTGATGCCAAAGTTGTTGCTTTTTATGAATCAAAAAATTTGAATGTATATTCTTTTGATAATTTAATTGGCTCATGTGGACCTCCGAAAAGAGCACCGCTCGTGGGGTACGAACACAGAGGGTACGGCCGCACTATCCCTGTGGGACAAAACGATCGCAGACCTCTACACTCGACACGAACAGGTTGATGGGAGGGCAGATTGGATCGTGCATACGACTGACTATTGGGGATAGAGGCTGTCGCCGACACACCCCGATGGGTAGCAATATACATGACCTAGTCACGGG